>NC_057794.1:450831860-450891994 GCF_018294505.1 Triticum aestivum
GTCGCCGGCCCCGCCGCCTCCGCCCGCCCCGCGTCGCCCCACCGGCCCCGCCGCCTCCTCCGGCCTCGCCCCTCGCCTCGGCCTCTCCCTCCGGCGCCGGTGAACAGGAGCTCCGGCGAGAGCTCCGGTGGACCTCGGATTGCGTGCCCGATCTTGATCTGGCGTGAACAGTAACCCTAGAGGTTGATTTTTTGCCTAAGTCCCAGAATTCCAGATCCATGTTGCCATGTTCGTCAGGCTGTAAGTTCGCATCTGTAGCTCCGATTCATGCATATAGCATATCAAAATGTTCATCTCAGAGAGTACATCATTTCATTCCATTGCATCATTTTCATTTGAGCTCATCTTGATGCCCGAAATGCTCTTAGAAGAGGGCTACTTGAGTTAATTGTCACATCTGCTACTCCATTTAGCACTTTTGTCATTTTTGCCATGATTATTGTGTGCATGCTATGCCCTGATGCTCTACATGTGTTTTGTTAAGGGTTTTGTCATCTTTCCAGAGGTGCAACCCATGTTTTTTTGTGATGTGTGTGGTGACTTGTGCAAGCTTGCAAAGTGGTGCACTTGCTAAGTCTGTTTTCAGGGACTTTGTAATTTCACAAAGTCCTGGAGCTGTTTATCTCATGCTGCCATATGTTCATGTTGTTTCCTAGTGATTCGTGCCTCTTTTGAGGATGATCAGTAAGAGAGTTTTGTTAATCTTGTAGTGCTCTATCCATCCATGTCTTTGTTTGCAATTATGGAGCACCCTAGCTTGAGTCAATCGAGCTCTACTTTTGCTACTTTGTGAATCTGGGCAGATTGTCAACTTATTTGCAATTTTGCCGGTGATGTTGTAGTTGATACGTGTATGCTATGCTATTGTTCTTGCCATGTCCAGCTTGTATTTTGTGCCTTCTTGATGGGTGTATGATTGTCTTGCCATTACTTGCACCGTAGTGAGTGCATCGAGCTCGTAAACATGCCTACTTGAGTTATATTTCAGCATGTGACAGTTTTCACTAAGTATGAAAACTGATTATGTTTTTGCTATGTTCACATGCTTGCAATTGTATTTTCCGATCCCTTTTGGCTCAAGGTCACTAAGGGACTTTTGTTAAGCTCTTTGAGTAGCTCCATGCCATGCTTTACTTTGCCATGTTCAGATCCTGTAGCATGTAGTTTTGTTGCTACGAAGAGGGCTACCTGATCTGAAATTCCAGACAAGTGTTGATTTCACTAAGTCTGAGATATGTTTGCCATATGCATTTTTGCCATGCTTGTTTGAACCTGTTAATGGATGAATTGGCCGTAGCTCAGTGCTAGACTTTTGTTAAGCATCTTGTGTGCATCCCTGCCATGTATTTTTTTGTCATGTTGGGTTGCTGTAGCATGTTCATTTTGTTGCATTTAGAGGCCTACTTGCTGTAAATCGCAGACCAGTGTCATATTTGAATCGCTTGCCATTTCCAAACCGTAACTCCGATTCCGGCGTTCTTTATATCGTTTTCAAGCGATTTCATCTCATCTTTCCAGTGGCACACTTGGAATTCCAAGTTGAGGCCAGGTTCATGCATTCCCTGTCATATCTTGCATTTTGCATCCCGCATCGCATCCCGCATAGCATATCATCATTGCATCATATTGCTTGATCCTTGGACGTGGTTGATTGTATCGTTGCTTGTTTGTCTTGTTTGGGTAGAGCCGGGAGACGAGTTTGCTAACGAGGAGCCCGTTGAGTTTGCTTTTGAGGATCCAGTCAACTCTGACAACTGTGCAGGCAAGATGATCATACCCTCGAAATCACTATTATCTTTGCTATGCTAGTTTTGCTCGCTCTTTTGCTATGCCAATGCTACGATGCCTACCACTTGCTTGCAAGCCTCCCAAATTTCCATGTCAAACCTCTAACCCACCATGTCCTAGCAAACCGTTGATTGACTATGTTACCGCTTTGCTCAGCCCCTCTTATAGTGTTGCTAGTTGCAGGTGAAGATTGAAGGTCGTTCCTTGTTGGAACATTTATTTACTTGTTGGGATATCATTATATTATCTTGCTATCTTAATGCATCTATATACTTGGTAAAGGGTGGAAGGCTCGGCCTCTCGCCTAGTGTTTTGTTCCACTCTTGCCGCCCTAGTTTCCGTCATATCGGTGTTATGTTCCCGGATTTTGCGTTCCTTACATGGTTGGGTTATAATGGGAACCCCTTGATATTTCGCCTTGATTAAAGCTTTTCTAGCAATGCCCAACCTTGGTTTTACCATTTTCCACCTAGCCTTTTCTTTCCCTTGGGTTCTGCAGACTCAAGGGTCATCATTATTTTAACCCCCCCAGGCCAGTGCTCCTCTAAGTGTTGGTCCACCTGTCAGCTACCGGTGGCCACCAGGGGCAACTTTGGGCTGGCCTACCCGTACCTAAGACAATCTGAGTGTGCCCTGAGAAAGAGATATGTGCAGCTCCTATCAGGATTTGTCGGCACATTCGGGTGGTGTTGCTGGTCTTGTTTTAACCTGTCGAAGTGTCTTGAATTACCAAGATACCGAGTCTGATCGGAACGTCTTGGGAGGAGGTCTATTCCTTCGTTGACCGTGAGAGCTTGTCATGGGCTAAGTTGGGACTCCCTGCAGGGTTTTGAACTTTCGAAAGCCGTGCCCATGGTTATGGGCAGATGGGAATTTGTTAATGTCCGGTTGTAGATAACTTGAACCTTAACTTAATTAAAATGAATCAACTGAGTGTGTTACCGTGATGGCCTCTTCTCGGTGGAGTCCGGGAAGTAGACACGGTGTTGGAGTAATGTTTGCGCAGGTTGTTCTCTAGTTTCTCGCTCGCGCTTTGCCTCCTCTTCTCGCTCTCTTTTGCGTATAAGTTAGCCACCATATATGCTAGTCGCTTGCTGCAGCTCCACTTATATTTACCTTGCCATACCTATAAGCTTAAATAGTCTTGATCGCGAGGGTGCGAGATTGCTGAGTCCCTGTGGCTCACAGATTACTATTACACCAGATGCAGGGCCTGATGATTCCGCTCCAGGAGACGCGTATGAGCTCAAGTGGGAGTTCGATGAGGACTCTCAATGTTACTATGTTTCCTTTCCCGATGATCAGTAGTGGTGCCCAGTTGGGGGTGATTGGGACCGTGTCGCATGTTGGGTTCTCTTTTATTCTGGCGCCGTAGTCGGGCCATGAGTGTTTGGTTGATGTAATGTTATTTATGTACTTGATTGACGTGGTGAGTGTAAGCCAACTATGTTATCTCCCCTTTATTATTCATATTACATGGGATGTTGTGAAGATTGCCTAACTTGCGACATATGCCTTCAATGCAATTATGCCTCTAAGTAGTGCCTCGACACGTGGGAGATATAGTCGCATCGAGGGTGTTACACTGGAGGATTCACATTCCTCAAGTGTAATAAGTCTTCAGATCACACAGACAAGAAGACTCAAGTGATGCCTAACACTCTTTGGCTCTGGGTGTTTAGGGATTTATCCTCGCAAGTAATTCTCTCTCAAAGGCTTCGAGGTGGGTTGCTCTCAAACGACAAAAGCCGTACACTAACTCTGAGCAGCCAACCGTTTATGGTTGTAAGGGGTGGGCTATTTATAGCCACTAGGCAACCCGACCTAATTTGTCTGAAATGACCCTGGGTCACTAAGGAACTGACACGTGTTCCAATGGTCAGATTTCAAACACACACGACAACTTTACTTGGGCTACAAGCAAAGCTGACTCACCCAGCTCTGGATAAGTTTTGCTCTCATTGTCTTCGCTTGAAGACATAGGATTTTGGTTAAGCATCACTTCAGTCATTCTGACTGGTTCACTTGGACCCCACTTAACAGTACGGTGGTTCCTATGACTCAACAAAGAAGAAAAAGAATGACGAAACTGCTAAGTCTTCGCGCTCCATAGTCTTCACGCGATGTCTTCTCTTGTCATAGTCTTCAATGTGAATGTCTTCACATACCACCTTTGACTTCAATGTCTTCATACATTTTTAGGGGTCATCTCTGGTAGGAAAACCGAATCAATGAGGGACTTCTACCTGTGTTATCCTGCAATTCTCACAAACACATTAGTCCCTCAACCAGGTTTGTCGTCAATACTCCAAAACCAACTAGCGGTGGCACTAGATGCACTTACAATCTCCCCCCTTTTGGTGATTGATGACAAACTGGTTGAAGTTTTCAACGGGGAATAAAATATGTGAAATTGTAGAGGATAGGGTATTGTCTTCATAAGTTGCAAAGGCTCCCCCTGAAGATGTGCATATAAGTAATTTGCTCTTGGAATGCAAATGCACATGGCAGGTTGTACTTGTGGAGATCCTCTTCAACCTATGATGACAATTCATCATGCATGATATGATGTAACAAAGATAATGACATGCATAATGGAAAATGGACGTCTGCAAAAATGATCTAAGTGCGGAATTTATCATCGCATCACAGAATAGAAAATAAGTAGCAGACGACCATCGAGTTTAAGTGTTACAACTCAAAGAACCAAATGTATCAAAAACGAGAGTTGTAAGCACTTGGAAAATGTAGCAAAAAGTAAAGCAACCACCCATATTGACCCGCTTGAAGACTATCAACTCATATGCTTCTCCCCCTTTTGTCAGTGAGGACCAAAAAGGTTTGAAGACATAGAGCACCTACTCGTTCCCATGAGGAGCTGGCGAGGCAGCGGGTCATCATTGAGATCCGGTGGTGCAGAGGAACTTGGTGCAGTGTCGACACGTGCTGAAGTTGGAGGAGGTGAAGTTGCATCATCTTGGTCGTCGATGACTCTGGCATTTACGGTCGCAGCTGAGGACGAGTAGTCAGAGTCTTCAAGTGAGGGAGTCCGACGCAAGTGAGCATTTCTGGGAGGAGTTGAGTCAAACTTGAACCGTTCGGTGAAGCCATCGTCTTGCAGATCAGCTTCAGCACTGAGTAGGGTCAAACTCTTCTACGACCTCCAAACAGGTTTCATGAGTGACAAAGGCATTCTTGGTGGCAAGATTGCGAATGCAGTTGACATCCACCAAGAGGCTTTGCATCTGACGCTTAAGCCAGTCGTGATGTTTGTCCTGTTTCTGATGCAGTGCGATGGGAAGCTCTCGGTCATTTAGGACTCGAGACTGTCTTCGAGGCCTTTGCGCAATGGTGCTAGCAATGGCGTCAGTCTGAGCGTGAGGGGGACGTGTGTTACCAGCAAGAGGATAAACACGAGAAACTGCTGGAACTCCTTCAATAGGCAGGGTGAAGCTTTGGTGATCAACATTGTGAAGATAAAGGGGATCCTTAGCCGGCTCTAGGTAAATAGCTTCAACTGATAGATCAACCTCTGGCAAGAATATGAGATGATTGCACGCAGATGGCTGATAGTTGAAGGCGGAGTGACGCTTGATAAAACGCATGACCCATGGAGCATAGAATTTCAACCCAAAGATGTCGGAGCCAGATGCAGCCAATTGCCTGATGAAGAAGTCTTGAGCATTGAAGCTGATGCCATTGAAGATATAGAAAACCAAAGTCTTCATTGCTCCTTCAAGCTTTGCTATAGATGAATGTCCTTTGACAGGCCATAGAGTCTTCCTGATGATATGGTAAATGGTGCGAGGCAGGTACTCTAGGTCTTCAACAAAGAACTCAGATGGGTATTCAGCGTCGTGAGGCAGAGGCTTCATCATGCTCAGCATTTGACTCATGTTGGGTTCTGGCTTCTGAAAGATGCTTTCCAAGGCATTTTGGTGTTGTTGACAACCTGGTTCATAGTATTCACCAGGAATGGACATGCCTGTGAGCTCAATGATATCAAGAGCTTTAGCTTCATGATGGACATTGCCTGTCATCCACTCAAGGACCCAAGTCTTTGGATCCCTGTTGTAGCCTCGGATGTGAAGAGTTGCATAGAACTGTAGCAGAAGCTCTTCATTCCAGTGTTCCTTATCTGTGACAAACTGCAAGAGTCCAGCATCTGAAGCAATCCAACACTTCCTCAAGGCAGGGCAGGCCAGCTATAGCTTCAGAGTCGAGGCGCATATGTGGAAATATGCGCTCTTGATTGTATAGGACGCAGGAATAGTAGCTGCGCTGCTGATAGCTCCAGAACCAATCTGATGAAATGCGCGGTCTGGTATAAGGGTTCTTGGAGCTGTTGAAGAAGGTGTTATGTGCCACGAAGCCATTCACATTGAAGACCCCAGGTGAAGTGGCAGTGCCTGGGAATCGTGGAAGTCTTGGCTTGGGCTTTTGGACTTGAGGTCTATGCTCGACATGATACTCAAATTGTGGACCCGCAGCAGGTGGAGGAACCAGAACGGGCCAGCAAACCTTAACTGGCTGACCACGATCAAATGCCAGCTCAATTGTATGAGGTCTTGGAGGGGGAACATGAGCATTGGCATTGTCTTCATGGGCTTCAGGGGCCACATTGGGTTCAGGTGCTTGTACCTCAGGTGCTTCAGCATTGACTTCGGGTGCAGCAGTGGCTTCAGATGCTTGGACTTCTGGCATCGCAGTAGCTTCAGGCACCGTATTAGCTTCAACCATGACAACATCATTGGCTTCAACGGTGATGTTGGTGGCCGCCTCAGGGTTGTTAACCTCCACTTCAGGAGCTGGAGGGTCGGACACGTTCTCCTCAAGAACAACATCTTGGTGGGACGGGGGTGTAGCAACTCTTTCAACTCTTGGTGCTTCTTCTTCATCGGCTGATGCAGCCGGAATATCTTCAGCCATTTTGGCTTCGGACTCAGACACGTGCATAGTGGGACTGACTTGGGGCCTTGGTCCTTTGCGAAGCCTGCATAATGCTGGCGATGCTTGTGGAGATGGAGTGCGCTGGGCCTCAAAGTCATCGTCTTCTTGCACTGGTGGGGTAGCTTGCGGTTGGGGAGAGCTTGGAGTGTCTTGTCGTTGTGGGTGATCAGCCCACGATGCATCCTGAGGAGTTGGCGTCAGAGGACGACCAATGCTGATGAGTTCGTTGTGCGTGAGCACAGGCGATGATACCAATTGGTGCTCGATCTGAGGAAGGACTTCATCATCTTCAACATTGTCGTGAGGACCAATGTCTTCAGCTGCGGTGGGGTCAACAACTGGATTGTCTTCAGCTTCAGGAGCCTCTGGAGAAGCAGGCCCATGAATTACCACTTGGCGTTCTTGATTTTCAGATGCAGGACGAGCCACTGAGATTGGCTCGACCTCAAGGGGCTCTGTGGGAGCAGCCCGATCTCTCTTCTTGGTTTTGCGTTTCTTGGTTGGAGGAGCATCATCAATGGTGCCCTTGGTTTTGCGTTTTCTGGCTTCAGCTTCAGCAGCCCTTGTTTTCTTCAATTCTGAAGCCATTGTGGGGACCTTAGGCTTTGAGCCTGTCATACTGGCTGGGAAGACAATTGGATGTACTTCCTGCCTTGGTGCTTCGGGTTCTGCCACAGCTGGATTCTTCTTCTTCTTGGCCGCCATTCGATGGTCGATCCCTGGTCGCCCCAAGGCCTTGCGCTTTTCAGCTTCATTGTATCCCTGAACACATTTAGCAGCAAGATCCTTCATGCGCTCACGAGAACCTTTGGCTTCTTCGCGTTTGGTTCGGAATGCTTCCTTAAGCTCATGCATCATGGTCTGGAAGTTCTGAATGTCTTCAACGTTGAGCTTGGCCATGTGCTTCTTGAAATAAGCCTTTTCATAATCAATCTTATGCTTCAGTTCAACAATCTTCTGAGCTAGAGCCAGCTCAGCAGCAATGGCTCCGTGGAAGGCGACGCTCAGGCCAATCGGATGCTGAAGATCATCAAAGCTGGTGTTTGGGCTGTCAAACCACTCATCAATGAATGTGTTGATGATTTCAACATCAAAGAGAGGAAGGTCATTGAAGATTTATGCCTCTTGCTTGCTCTTGATCAACTTCTCAAGAGCATCATCGCCAAGATCGTCGTTGTTGGACAGATCAATGGCGTCATTGCGCAGAATAGCAGCAGCGGTCAGTGCTTGGCTAGTGGGTTGCAAGGGCATCTTCACTTTGGAGGGCTTGGAGATGCGTGACAAATCTTTAGATTGCACACTGTGTTCAGGAGGTGCAGTGGCCAGAGGCTTCTCTCGTGAGGCCTTTGATGCTGGGGAAGGCTTCGAAGCTTGAGGTTTCTTCGGCTTCTTTGGCTTTGGTGGTGCAGGCGCTTCGTCAGTATCAGCGTCGTCTGCAGGCTCATCCATGGCTGTCCCTTGAACCATGATATGAGTGATGAGACCTTCTAGGTTGTAGAAGAGCCCAACAAGATTGGGCTCAGCTTCGCATGTGCCATCGGCACGAGGAGCAGAGGGTCCTGGATTGAAGTCTAATCCCCGTGACTTCTTGTTTTCTTTGGCCGAATTCTTGGCAAATTGGCAGTTGCGCTTGAACAGATTATCGTCGTGGCACCACAATAATGAAGATGGGTCGGCATCTGCAGGCTGTGGTCCACGGACCATGCAAGGATAGAAGCCTTGTTCAATAGCTTCAGCTCTGGACCTGGGTTGAAGATTTCTGTATAGAATGTCTCCCCATGGTCATTTGATGGCATTCTTCTCAGCATACTCCTGGGTCACGAACCTGTACTTGAACCACTGTTCTGCCCAATATCTTCGAATCCATTGGATTCGAATTTTTCGCTGATTGTAGTCCTCCTCTGGATCTGTCTTGTACAACTCATAGAGGTCAGGAGGAAAATCTCTTGAGGTGTTGCCACGACGCTATCTGCCACCCTTCCGTGCAGATTTCTCTGGTGCCATGAAGTTTAAACTCAAAGGCTTCAAAGCTGTCAAAGTCTTCCGTCTACTGGTCAGACAAGAACTGGCTTCACGAGAGTTTATATGATGATGTAAGAATTCTGCAAATGAATGCAGACTATGAGAACCAAGGGATTCTCCCACGGAAATGTACCTGTGATAGCATTAAGGTGCGAGGGAAGGGGAAGAGGTCATATGCATTCTCAGAAGATTTTGAAGATAAATCAGTTTAGAAGACATTGACCTCATAGTGCGAAGACATTCACTCATAGATAGAGAGTTGGTTCCAGATTTGTACGAATCCACGAATAAGTACAAGTGAGGAATCTAACTACTTTGTGAAGCATAAGTGAACATAGTAGGCATATTATGAGATGCAGTATGAAATAGATTCAACTTGTGTGAATAGAAACTGCTTGTGGTAGAAAATGATGAATCTATAGGATCAAGGGGGCTATAAAAAGGAGGTTTTATTTACCACACGAAGAACTGCTAGACGGAGTGGAAGAGAATGCCGAGCTGTTCAAATCTTCCGTGCCCTAACTTGGCGACGGAGGACACCTACGGCGACGACGGAGAAGACGATGTCCGCGGTCGGCGTGAAGACGGCGTCGGTGAGGTCGCGGCAGCGAAGCGCTTCGTCGCCGGCATCGTCGAGGGCTAGCGGTGGCGCTAGGGTTTGTGCGAGAGTGGAAGAAAGGATAATGACTATGGTGAGGCGTGTATATATAGGGAAAGAGACGGCACAGTGTTATTACACAGGTGCCCCTGGCGATTCACATCTGAAGGACACGTGGCTATCATGCAACACATTGGAGGTTGTTCCACGTTCCCATGCACGCCTGGATTGTCGAGTGGTCGTCCCCACTTCTCCGGGTTTTAGGTGAAAGGATTTAGCATTGAAAACAGATTAATGTTTGTCTCTGTGTGTTCTGCTGACAAGGATGCAGAGAAGACATTTTGACAGTGTCAATAGAATGCATATGATTTGGATAGATAGACTTAGGAAAGAAGCATAGAGGGGTTAGGGTCCGATCACATTCACTTAGTACAAAAGATTCAATGAGAAGCCATAGCTATAAGTGAATGCTGTAGAGGATGGAAACCAAATCAGTAAGTTGAAGATAATCATGAGGACATTTTAACATTGAAGACAAACAACATGCGAAGACTTTGCAAATGTAACGCCATGAGAGAAACACTTCAAAGGGAAATTTTTTGGTGGTGGCGTTACCCACCATATAGGAAATATTAGACCCAGACATGGCGCACAATTATCGTGGGCTCCGAAGTCAAATTCCACGTTAATATGTTCACACTCAGAATGTAAGTCTTCATTGATTGAAGATATACTTTACTTCGTGTGTTGCACATCTAAGTCATCAACATGCTTAAGTGTTAGGATGTGTGCCTGATCACAGAATATTTGAGGATTCCAAGATATTTAGCTCACACCGTAACTTGCAAAACCTCTTCTCATCCAAGGGCTTGGTGAAGATATCTGCCAATTGCTCTTCAGTGTTGACGTGTATGATATCAATATCTTCCTTCATAACATGATCTCTAAGAAAGTGATGACGAATTTCAATGTGCTTTGTCTTCAAGTGCTGAACTGGGTTGTTGGCAATCTTGATGGCACTTTCGTTGTCGCAGTAGAGTGGCACTTGCTTCAGATGAATGCCATAGTCTTTGAGTGCTTGCTTCATCCAGAGAAGTTGAGCGTAGCAAGATCCAGCAGCAATGTATTCAGATTCAGCAGTGGAGAGAGATACACAGTTCTGCTTCTTTGAAGAACAACATACAAGTGATCGTCCAGAAAATGACATGTGCCTGATGTAGACTTGCGATCCACCTTGTCACCAGCATAATCAGCATCCGAGAATACAACTAGATCAAACTCTGAGCCCTTTGGATACCATAATCCTAGTGTTGGGGTGTGAGCCAAATATCTAAGAATTCGCTTCACAGCTAAGTGATGCAATTCCTTTGGTGCCGCTTGGAACCGGGCACACATGCAAACACTAAGCATGCTATCTGGCCTAGATGCACATAAATAAAGCAAGGAACCAATCATGGAGCGGTATACCTTTTGATCAAACTCTTTGCCATTGTCGTCGGGACCCAGATGGTGTTTGGCTGGCATTGGCATCGTGTAGCCTTTGCAGTCCTGCATTCCAAACTTCTTCAGGCAATCTTTGAGGTATTTCTCTTGAGATATGAAGATGTCGTTGCGTTGCTGTCGTATTTGAAGACCAAGGAAGAACTTTAGTTCACCTATCATGGACATCTGATATTGCTCTTGCATCATATATCCAAACTCATCACTGTATTTCTGGTTGGTGCAGCCGAAGATAATATCATCCACATATATTTGGCACACAAATAGTTCACCATCATATGTCTTCGTGAAGAGAGTGGGATTGAGAGAACCAGGTTTGAAGCCTTTGCTCTTCAGGAAGTCTTTCAGTGTGTCATACCAAGCCCGAGGGGCTTGTTTGAGGCCATACAGTGCCTTGTTGAGCTTGTACACCATGTCAGGATGTTTTGGATCTTCAAAGCCAGGCGGTTGTGCAACATACACTTCTTCTTCAATCTTGCCATTGAGAAAAGCGATCTTCACATCCATTTGATACAAAAGAATGTTATGATGATTTGCATAGGCCAGCAGTATGCGTATAGCTTCAAGCCTAGCCACAGGAGCAAATGTTTCATCGAAGTCAATCCCTTCAACTTGAGTATATCCTTGAGCAACGAGACGAGCTTTGTTTCTAACAACTTGACCATGCTCATCTTGGTTGTTGCGATATATCCATTTAGTGCATATTATATTGTGCTTACGAGGATCAAGACGCTTAACCAATTCCCAAACATTATTCAGCTCAAACTGCTGGAGCTCTTCTTGCATGGCGTGAATCCATATAGGTTCCATGAAGGCTTCATCAACTTTCTTGGGTTCAGATATTGAGACGAATGCGAAGTGCCCACAGAAGTTAGCTAGCTGTGTTGCTCTTGAACGAGTGAGTGGACCTGGTGCATTGATGCTATCAATTATCCTGTCAATCTGTACTTCATTTGCAACACTAGGATGGACAGGACGAAGATTTTGCTCTTGCTGATCATTGTCATCGCTAGAAGGATTGTCTCCAGGCTGAGCATTGTCTTCAGGTTGATCAGGTGCAGAGATGATAAGTTCCTCTTCAGGCTGAGCTTCAGATGGTATGATTTCTCCAGTTCCCATAATTGATTGATTCACTGGATGGAACATCATCTAGGACATTTGGCAGGTGCTCTCTTTGCGAGCCGTTAGTCTCATCGAACCGCACATCCACAGTTTCAACCACTTTATAGTGAAAGAGGTTGAAGACTATGTAGGAGTGCGAATCCTTTCCATATCCAAGCATAAAACCTTCATCTGCTTTCGGTGCAAATTTTGAAGTGTGATGTGGATCCTTGATCCAGCACCTGGCTACAAATACTCTGAAGTAACTGACATTTGGCTTCTTGCCAGTAAGGAGCTCATAGGATGTCTTGTTCAGAAGCTTGTGAAGATAAACATGGTTGATAATATGGCATGCACTATCAATGGCTTCAGGCCAAAACTTTCTTGGAGTCTTGTATTCATCAAGCATCGTCCGGGCCATCTCAATAAGTGTTTTGTTCTTGCGTTCCACGACGCCATTCTGCTGCGGCGTGTACGGAGCTGAGAATTCATGTGTGATGCCCAAAGTATCAAGATAAGTATCTAGTCTAGTGTTCTTGAATTCAGTGCCATTGTCACTTCTGATGTGCTTGATCTTGACACCATAGTTGTTCATGGCTCGATTGGCGAAGCGTCTGAAGACATCCTGCACTTTAGTCTTGTAGAGGATTATATGCACCCAAGTATATCTTGAATAATCATCAAGAATGACAAAGCCATAGAGACAAGCAGTAGTAGTAAGAGTTGAGTAATGAGTGGGACCGAAAAGGTCCATGTGGAGCAGTTCGAAGGGTTGAGTCGTTGTCATGATTGTCTTCGAGGGATGCTTGGCCCTCGTCATCTTTCCGGCTTCACAGGCACCTCATAATTGATCCTTCTTGAACTTGACGCCCTCGATGCCTATGACATGCTTCTTCTTTGCAAGGGTGTGCAAGTTCCTCATGCCAGCATGCCCTAGCCTCCGATGCCAGAGCCAGCATTCAGAAGCTTTTACTAGAAGACATACGGTAAGTTGAGGTCCTGCTGAGAAATCTACCACGTACAAATCATCTTTCTGATACCCTTCAAAGACTAGAGACTTGTCAGATTCCATTAGAACAAGGCAACGATATTTTCCAAACATCACAATCATGTTCAAATCGCAAAGCATTAAGACAGACATTAAGTTGAAACCAAGGGATACAACAAGCATGACTTTATCATGTGTTGATCCCTTGTGATTGCAACTCTACCTAGACCCAATACCTTGCTTTTACCAGTGTCAACAAATGTGATGTGACTTTTGTCAGATGGACGTAAGGTTGAGTCCATGAGAAGACTTCGCTTGCCAGTCATGTGATTAGTGCACCCACTATCAATAATCCACTCTGAAGCAACTGGTGTCGTACCCTACAGTGCAGTTAGGGGGATAGGCTTCACGAAGAGAATTGTGAAGCATAAACATTTGTCGAGCAAGTGGATTATGAAAGCTTAGATCGAGGATAGGACTGATAGGGCAAGTAGCAAGCGACTCAGGAACAAAATACATAATAAGACCATTTGGGCATTTGATCTTGCGCCCTACAAGATGTTTAAGGTCCCCAGCAATAGCTTCAGACGAATTTGATTGTCGGCTGGAGACCTTTCCCTGCAAAAGAGAGTTAAGCTTTCTTAGCCACCCACATCTTCATGGGTGGCTTCGAAGCAATGAGTCTAAGTGCAACATCTGAGAATTTTGGCTTTGGAGCCCTAGCAAAAAGTCTTGCAGGTGGACAATAGTACTCATAGGAATAAGCAGAGTAGTTCTTGGTCTTATGAACATGGCGGTTTGAAGAAACGCACTCATATTCATAGGCCTGAGTATGGCTTCCCTGCAAAACATTTGCATTAGTGCGACTCAAGTGAGTCCTTTATCTATATGAAGCCTTTGGATCATATGAAGCCTGTGGTCTGGGGTTTGTCTTCTTCACTTGTGGTGTCATGACGACATTCACAGGAAGATTCTCCAACAACCTTTTCGGCACCCAGACTTTCTTCATAGGTGGCCCATTCCTGCAATTAGTACCAATATACCTGGCAAACACTTCACCATTCTGATTCTTAAACAGTTTATAGTTTGCATCAAAGGATTCATCAATAACAATGGGATTAGCACAATTGAAGCCTGACAGAGTGGATGGATCCACTGAAGGTTCCTTTGCAGCAACCCATGTGGTTTTGGCGTACTTCTCAGGTTTCCAGTAAGAGCCATCAGCATTCATTTTCCTTTTGAACCCAAGACCCTCTTTCCTAGGATTTCGGCTCAGGATCTGCCTTTTGAGAACATCACATAGTGTCTAATGCCCTTTGAGACTTTTGTACATCCCTGTTTCAAGCAATGTCTTCAACCTTGCATTTTCATGAGCAATAGCAGTGGTATCCTCAGCAGAGGGGTTAGTTACCACATCAACAGTTAAAGATACTGCAATAGTAGCAGCAGTAGAACATCCAGCAACAGAAGTAGCGTTGTCGCGCTCAATGCATTTAAGACATGGTGGTTCAAATCCTTCCTGAGCAGGACTGATCTGTTTGGCGCGAAGTGACTTGTTTTCCTTTTGAAGATCTTCATGAGCCGCTCTCAATTTCTCAAGATCTTGCTTCCTTTGAAGATAATCATAGGAAAGCTTTTCATGAGTTGTTGAGAGCGTTTCATGACAACTTTCAAGTTCCTCATACTTAACATGAAGATTTTTTATGTCTTCAATTAAGGACTGAGATCGAGTCATTTCAGCGTCTAACAGGTCATCATTTTTGTCTAATAGTTTTTGAATATGTTCCATAGCTTTCTGTTGTTCAGTTGCAATTTTAGCAAGTGTTTTGTAGCTGGGTTTGGAACCACAATCAGAGTCATCTTCACTGGATGTTTGATAGTGAGTAGTGTGTGTGTTTACCTTGGCACCACGTGCCATGAAGCAGTAGGTGGGAGCGGAGTAGTCCTTGTCATTTGCATCGGTGTCGGTGATGAAGTCATTGTCTTCACTGTTGAAGATGGACTTGGCAACGTATGCTGTAGCCAGACTCGCAATGCCAGAATCGGACTCCTCCTCAGACTCCACCTCCGCCTCCTCAGAAGCAGACTCCTCCTCTGAATCCATTTCCTTGCCAACAAATGCACGAGCCTTGCCAGATGAGATCTTCTTGTGTGATGAATACTTTGAGGAAGACTTGGAAGAAGACTTTGAGTATTTCTTCTTCTTCTTGTCGTCAGAATCATACTCCTTTCTCTTCTTTTTCTTCTTGTTCTCATTGTCCCACTGCGGACACTCAGAGATGTAGTGGCCAGGTTTCTTGCACTTGTGGCATGTTCTCTTATTGTAGTCATGAGTAGAAACTTCATCATTTATTGAGCTTGATCGTGAAGACTTTCTGAAGCCTTTATTCTTGGTGAATTTTTGGAACTTCTTCACAAGCATAGCAAGCTCCTTTCCAATGTCTTCAGGATCATCAGAACTGCTGTCAGATTCTTCTTCAGATGAGGAGACAGCTTTTGCCTTCAAGGCATGAGTTCGCCGATAGTTGGGACCGTAGATATCTCTTTTCTCAGAAAGCTGAAACTGATGTGTGTTGAGCCTCTTAGGTATGTCAGACGGATCGAGTGTCCTGAAGTCAGGACGTTTTTGAATCATCAGGGCTAGGGTGTCAAACGAGCTATCAAGTGATCTCAGGAGTGTCTTGACGACTTCATGCTTGGTGATCTCAGTAGCGCCGAGGGCTTGAAGCTTATTTGTGATGTCAGTGAGTCGATCAAACGTGAGCTGGACATTCTCATTGTCATTTCTCTTGAAGCGGTTGAAGAGGTTGCGAAGGACACTGATTCTCTGATCTCTCTGGGTTGAGACGCCTTCATTGACCTTGGAGAGCCAGTCCCAGACTAGCTTAGATGTTTCCAAAGGACTCACACGGCCATACTGTCCTTTGGTCAGATGACCACAGATGATGTTCTTGGCAGTGGAGTCCAGTTGAACGAACTTCTTGACATCAGCAGCGGTGAAACCTTCACTAGCCTTGGGAATGACATTCTTGACGACATACCATAGGTCCACATCAATGGCTTCAAGATGCATGCGCATCTTATTCTTCCAGTAGGGATATTCAGTTCCATCGAAGACTGGGCACGCAGCGGAGACTTTGATTATCCCTGCAGTCGACATAGCTAAAACTCCAGGTGGTTAAACCGAATCACACAGAACAAGGGAGTACCTTGCTCTGATACCAATTGAAAGTGCTAGTGATCGACTAGAGGGGGGTGAATAGGTGATTTTTATGAAAGTCTTCAAAACATGGATGTTTCGAAGACAAATGATAGAAATAAACCTATTATCATGCAGCGGAAGGTAGACTACCCTAAGCAAGCCATAGTCAAATATTCAATGAAGTGAAAGCACAACGACTAATAGCAGCTAGGCAGTATAGATCAGGTAGGAAGATAGTGTGAAGCCAATCAGAACAAGCAGTCACTCAGTGAAGACAAAAGATAATGCAATCATACAATGACTTCACTAGAGCCAACAGTAAGTAAAGGAAAGGGAAGGATGAAACCAGTGACTCATTGAAGACAATGATTTGTTGGACCAGTTCCAGTTGCTGTGACAACTGTACGTCTGGTTAGGGAGGCTGAGATTCAACTCAGAAGACCGCGTCTTCACCTTATTCCCCTTGAGCTAAGGACACCCAGTCCTCGCCCAATCACTCTGGCAAGTCTTCAAGGTAGACTTCCAAACCTTCACAGACTTCGTTCACTGGCGATCCACAATAACTCTTGGATGCTCAGAACGCGACGCCTAACCGGCTGGAGGATTCAGTCCTCAATTGTAATAAGTCTTCAGATCACATAGACAGGAAGACTCAAGTGATGCCTAACACTCTTTGGCTCTGGGTGTTTAGGGCTTTATCCTCGCAAGGAATTCTCTCTCAAAGGCTTCGAGGTGGGTTGCTCTCAAACGACAAAACCCGTACACTAACTCTGAGCAGCCAACTGTTTATGGTTGTAGGGGTGGGCTATTTATAGCCACTAGGCAACCCGACCTGATTTGTCCGAAATGACCCTGGGTCACTAAGGAACTGACACGTGTTCCAACGGTCAGATTTCAAACACACATGGCAACTTTACTTGGGCTACAAGCAAAGTTGACTCACCCAGCTCTGGATAAGTTTTGTTCTCATTGTCTTCGCTCGAAGACATAGGATTTTGGTTAAGCATCACTTCAGTCATTCTGACTGGTTCACTTGGACCCCACTTAACAGTACGGTGGTTCCTATGACTCAACAAAGAAGAAAAAGAACGACGAAACTGCTAAGTCTTCGCGCTCCATAGTCTTCACGCGATGTCTTCTCTTGTCATAGTCTTCAATGTGAATGTCTTCACATACCACCTTTGACTTCAATGTCTTCATACATTTTTAGGGGTCATCTCTGGTAGGAAAACCGAATCAATGAGGGACTTCTACCTGTGTTATCCTGCAATTCTCACAAACACATTAGTCCCTCAACCAGGTTTGTCGTCAATACTCCAAAACCAACTAGGGGTGGCACTAGATGCACTTACAGGTATACGCAGAGGTGATCTTTACATTATTGATTTCACTAAAAAGGCTCAACCTAGAACTTGCTTAATTGCTAAATCTTCTAAAGGTTGGTTATGGCATAGACGATTAGGTCATGTTGGTATGCGAAACCTTGACAAGCTTATTAAAGGAAATCATATCCTTGGCGTCAACGATGTCATATTTGATAATGATAGACTTTGCAGCGCTTGTCAAGCAGGTAAACAGGTTGGAGGAAGGCATCCGTGAAGAACATCATGACCACAAGGAGACCACTCGAGCTACTTCACATGGATCTTTTTGGTCCTAACGCTTACAAAAGTCTCGGTGGAAATTTACGTGGGTGTTCTTTCTCGATGATAAATCGGAGGTCCAAAAGATCTTCAAAAACTTCGCTAGGAAGGCCCAAAATCAATTTGAAGTGAAAATCAAGAAGGTTCGCTACGACAATGGAACGGAGTTCAAGAACGCAAATGTGGACACCTTTCTTGACGAACAAGGGATTTCACATGACTTCTCGGCTATGTACACACCTCAACAAAATGGAGTTGTTGAGAGGAAGAACCGGACACTCATCTAAATGGCGAGAACAATGCTTGATGAGTACAAGACACCAAAGCACTTTTGGGCGGAAGCGGTTGAGACAGCTTGTCATGCAACAAATTGCTTGTATCTTCACAAGCTACTCGGTAAGACGACATACGAGCTCCTCACCGGTAACAAACCACAAGTTGGATAGTTTCGAGTATTCGGCTCAAAGTGCTACATTCTTGATAAGCATCGTCGTTCTAAATTTGCTCCTAAGCCTCATGAAGGTTTCCTACTTGGTTATGGCTCAAACTCTCACACATACAGTGTCTACAATAATTTCACCCGAAAGGTTGAAGAGACGGTAGATGTGAAGTTTGATGAATCTAACGGCTCGCAATAGAGCAATTTCCAATTGATGTAGGAGATAAAGACCCTTCGGAAGCAATCCAAGACTTGTCTATTGGCAAGATTCGTCCAACGAAGGTGAAGGAGAGTACCTCGTCCGTCCAAGTGGAAGCTTCTACCTCACGACAAGGTGAACCAAGAGTTGACACGGAAGCATCCACAAGTGGGACACACCAAGATGAAGAAAACGAGGAAGTGAACCAAGATGAACGCCAATAACCTCCTTCTCCACCACGACAAGAGAACGACAACGTCAACAATGAAGAAGGCCAAGAAGAAGAACAAGATGAAGAAGATGTTCAACCAAGATCCAAACAAAAGCTTTTGTGAGTTCGAGCATGAATTGATAAAGACCATCCCGTCGAGCAAATCTACAATGATATCCAAACCAGGAGAATCACTCGCTCAAAAACTCGTTTAGCTAACTTTTGTGAACACTATTCATTCATCTCTAGCATTGAACCTATGAAGGTTGAAGAAGCTTTGGAAGATTTGCATTGGATAAATGCCATGCATGAAGAGCTACACAACTTTGAGAGAAATCAAGTTTGAACATTAGTTGAGAAGCCCGACAACAACCACAACATAATCGGTACCAAATGGGTGTTTCACAACAAGCAAGATGAAGATGGACAAGTAGTTCGCAACAAAGCACGTCTCGTCGCCCAAGTGAAAGATCGTGGATGTTGCCTAGAGGGGGGGGGGGGTGAATAGGCGTTTTAAAATAATTACGGTTTAGGCTTGAACAAATGCGGAATAAACCTAGCGGTTAATTTGTCAAGCACAAAACCTACAACAACTAGGCTCACCTATGTGCACCAACAACTTATGCTAAGCAAGATAAACTACTAGGTGATAGCAAGATATATGACAAGAAACAATATGGCTATCACAAAGTAAAGTGCATAAGTAAAGAGCTCGGGTAAGAGATAACCGAGGCACGTGGAGACGACGATGTATCCCGAAGTTCACACCCTTGCGGATGCTAATCCCCGTTTGGAGCGGTGTGGAGGCACAATGCTCCCCAAGAAGCCACTAGGGCCACCGTAATCTCCTCATGCCCTTGCACAATGCAAGATGCCGTGATTCCACTAAGGGACCCTTGAGGGTGGTCACCAAACCCGTACAAATGGCAACCCTTGGAGGCGGTCACCGAACCCGTACACTTTGGCAACCCTTGCGGGCGGTCACCGGTACCCGTCAAATTGCTCGGGGCGATCTCCACAACCTAATTGGAGACCCCGACGCTTGGCCGGAGCTTTACACCACAATGATTGAGCTCCGAACACCACCAACCATCTAGGGCGCCGAAGCACCCAAGAGGAACAAGCTCAAAGGTACCAAGCACCCAAGAGTAATAAGCTTCTCAACTTGTAACTTCCACGTATCACGTGGAGAACTCAAACCGATGCACCAAATGCAATGGCAAGGGCACACGGAGTGCCCAAGTCCTTCTCTCTCAAATCCCATCGAAGCAACTAATGCTAGGGAGGAAAATGAGAGGAAGAATAAGAAGGAGAACACCAATAACTCCAAGATCTAGATCCAAGGGGTTCCCCTCACCTAGAGGAGAAAGTGATTGGTGAGAACGTGGATCTAGATCTCCTCTCTTTTTTCCCTCAAAACCTAGCAAGAATCCATGGAGGGATTGAGAGTTAGCAAGCTCGAAGAAGGTCAACAATGGGGGAAGAACATGAGCTCAAAGGATAAGGTTCATTGGGGAAGAAGACCCCCTTTTATAGGTGGGGAAAAATCCAACTGTTATGCTCACAGCCCGCACCGAGCGGTACTATCGCTCCAAGGAGCGGTACTACCACTAGGGCGGTAGTAGCCCTTTGAAACGCAACAGCGAGGAGGCAAAAAGCCAGAAGAACCATCGGAGCGGCAGTACCGCTTAACATCATGGTACTACCGCTAGGGGTAGCGGTACTACTGCTAAGGGTAGCGGTACTACTGCTCGCGAGCGGTACTAAAAAGTTACATCCGTGCCTACCACCACTGGACTTGTGACGAGTTTTTGGTCCCGAGCGGAAGTAGCCACGGAAGTAGCCGCGGTAGTACTGCTCCAAGCGGCAGTACCGCTCCCAAGAGCGGCAGTACCGCTCCCAAGGGCGGTAGTAAAAAATTACTTCCGCTCCTACCCGCGGTAGTACCGCTGCAACCTTTTCAGAACACCAAAACTACCACAACTTTTGCAAACGGACTCCAAATTCGGCGAAACCAAGTTTGTTGGAAAGCTAACGACAAGGGCTAACACAATCTTGAAAGAAATATCAATAAGAAGCAAATTATAAAAGGACCATAAGAAAATGGTGAGAACCCTTCCTCGAATAAGACCGGTAAAACCTCCAACACCGAAAACATCATAGAAGATGCATGCGAACTCCGTTTTTGATGAACTCAAGCTTGTCATCAAGATGACCATAAGCTCTAAGACTCACAAAGAGAACCAAACAAGAACCAAGAAACATGATGCAAGGATGCAACGGTTTGAGCTCTCTACTAACGATACGATCAAGCCACCAACTTGAGAGCCCCCCTTGATAATACGACAAACGATCCTATAACCCGGTCTCCCAACTACCACCACGAGACCGGTAAAATAGAAAGCCTATCAAGGGCAAACATTTGTCTTGCACATGGTCCACTTGAGCTAGATGATGACGATCTTGACTCCCTCAATTTGGACCACCTTTCTTGATTGCGTTGGCTCGATGAAGACTAGATGATTGCTCCCCCATACTTCACTATGGGTGAGCCACTCTTTGGCACATCTTCACAAGTCCATTGACACCACAATGGATGGCAAGCTTCAAGAACTTGATCTCTTCGTGGTGCTCCACCTGAACTTGCACATGGCAATCTTGATGACGATCACCACTTGATGTCATCATTTCCATGGGTTGTATGATATCTTCCTCTTGACGCAAACCCATGGACACGTACCTAACCCCACATAGAACTCTCACATAGACCATGGGTTAGTACACAAAGTGCAACGGAAAATGCTTACCATACCATGGGATCACTTGATCCCTCTCGGTACATCTTTTACGCTTTGTGAGTTGATCATCTTGATTCACTCTTGACATAGTCTTGATCAACCTTGAATATTTCCAACTCTCTTCGTTTAGATGATGTCATGAAGGTAAACATGAATGATCACACAATCTTCTTCTTCAAGACATGCTTGCAATAAGCTCAACACTCACATGACCAATCTTTGGATAATTCCTTAATAGCACCTTGGACAACACATAAACTCCTTGAAACCAACACATGGACTTCAAGAAATGCCTATGGACAAATCCTTCAAATATAACTCAATGCAACCATTAGTCCATAGAGAATGTCATCAATTACCAAAACCACACATGGGGGCACCGCATGTCCTTTCAATCTCCCCCATTTTGGTAATTGATGACAATCACTTTCAAGAGAGTTTATATAAGGAATTATGCATCACCATGCTATGCAACAACCAATAATGCATGCATAGGAGATGCGTATGCTTAGGAACAAACCAAAGCTAGAAGAGACAACTCCCTAAACTTCTCCACAAAACTCTCTGAAACTTCTCCCCCATTGGCACCGATTGCCAAAATGGGCGAAAAGCTTAGAAGGCCAATATAAATTATGGTCCTCCATAAATTGTGTATTTCTCAACAAGTGAGTGAAATACAACACACAAAACCAAAGGTAAATACATGGAGTAACACAAACTATATTGAGGCACAAAGATAGCAAAATAATGATATGCCACAAAGGCATAAAAAGAGAGAAACAAGCAATCAGGCAATCAAAATATACCAATTGAAGCAAGCAATCAACGGATATTAGTTGAGCCAACTAGAACAATGATCCTACGTGCCATATGAATGAAATAAATTATGATATGAGCAAAGGAGTGTTCTAGAGAAACTAGAGAAGCTCCCCATGATTTGTGCACAATTTAGTTTTGTAATTGGATACAATGAGCACAAAATAGGATCGTCACTCCCCCAAGATCAATAGAACCTCACGACAAGTGCAAGAGAGTAACAGAGTATTCTAAAGACACTAGTGAAGCTCTCCATGATTTGTGCACTCCTTACAACATTTGCATTAGGATACCAAGTGCACAAAATAAGATCATCACTCCCCGAAAATCAATAGAAACTCACAACAAGTGCAAGTGAGCATGTAGGAAACAAAGCCTAGCACTTGCAACAAACACATGGTTGAGCAACATATAAAAGAGGAAACTTAAGAGTAGGCTCAACCAAAATGATGTTTGTGAGTCATGGCAAAATCACTTGAGAAGACTAATGTACGGATGAGCATTAAGCATCAACATAGTCTTGGAAGAATGAGGCACACGGTGCAAGGCCTATCATTCCCACACACAACTAGGAAATGGGTTCACAAGCTTACTAATAAGCATATAGAGAACCTATGCTTGTGACAACCTGTGGTGAAGATAGAACAAGAAAGCCTCATCAAGACGAGGGATACCAATTAAGATGGCAAAAGCCTCATAAAGATAAGCATGAGGAAAATAATCTTCACCACACAAGAGTGCATCAAGATGCAACGAGATACGACACACACTCAAGGCAAAAGCTTTCATGGAGCCACCAAAGAAATAACAAAAGAGAGACAAGGTGGACGTGAAAGAAAGGATATCATCTAGAGATGTAATTTCTCTCAAGTGTATAAGGTTCTAGGTAGACGAAATAATGATGATATATATCTACAAAGAAGGATGTACACCCGAAATAGTTACAACATGAAGGAACAAGATATCCAAAAGGAAGTCATACATATACCAATAAGATATTTGCTTGAGAGCATAGCACAAGGCTAGATATGGTCTTATTGCATATAAATGAATTCCAACCACACGAACATCAAAGACATCACAACTAGCAGCAAGACATCATTGTTGGGATGCTTTGAGAAAGGAAACAAGTATCACAAGAGAGAATGGATAACATGCCATGATACAACCTACGAAAGGTTGATGCAAGAAATGTGTGCATGAAGTAGATGATGATACTTGTTACTGAGATACCATTGGATGGATGTAGTAGATACCAATTAAAGGTAGATAGTAGTTCATTAATCATCCTAGCTTGACTCCAATAAGCACATGGTGACACCACCTTCCTTGTGAGTGAGTCGAGCATCCAATGCATCTCCACTTGTTCCTAGAACAACAACACAAAAAAATGGTACCCAAACTCATGGGACCAAAGAGTTAGAGAACCAACAACACATAGGACAAACTCCACATAAATATGTGCATAAAGATATGAAAATGAATTTCATGCACATCTCATCCAATTTGAGACTTGGTGGAGTTCCCCCTATATATTGGGTCAAAGAAAGAAAGCATGCCAAAGAAACTACAAGAAGTAAATATGCATGCTCAAGACTTTCAAGAACCGAGACCAAAAGACAAAGAAATACCAAGAGAAGAAAAGATACCAAATGAATAAATCATCACTTGGAGGATATCCAAAAAGATACATCAAGGAGTGAGATATCCATTGATACACTCAAAAAGAAAGATGTCAAACTCCCAAAAGAGAGGATGGTTCCAAACAAACCAAGTGCTCTACAAAGTTTCACGATGGCACAAAGTACCACAAAGAAACGGTTTGCATTCCACCAACACACACTTGATAAGGATCACAAGGTGAGCATTCTAAGAAGAATAGGATAGCTCCCCCAAGCATTGTGCATTATAGAGAATTTGCATTTGAATACAAAAAGCACAAGATGGGATCACCACTTTCACTATATCTATACAAACACTAGACCAGCTCAAGTAAATAACAAGATCCACAAGTGGTATGGAATACAATGGGAGTTGACACAATCCTAGGAAAGAGATAAAGCAAATAAAAGCAAAGGCCAATGTAAAGATGATCAGTAATTTCTACCACACATAAGTGAGTACCAATTGTCAAAAGACAAGAAGTATTTGGAAATAATTCCCGGTGGTAGATAGCAAGGATATCCGACATCATCTTCACACCAAACAAAAAGCAAATTGCAACTTGTAGAGCTAACATGCCATCTAGGAACAAGATAATTTACAATATCAATTCTAGGTGATAATATCTCAAATGTACACATTTTCTAGGCTAGTAATATACACATAGCATATTACTCCCCATAATGTGATACAAATTAAAGAAAAACAAGAGGAAAAAAAGATCCAACAAGAGATAATTAATGGACAATTTAGAATTTGAATTTCTCATGAGAAGACATACCACATAGTGACTAGATAATCTTGAAATATCAATACTAGATGGTATTACTCATGTACACACATATATAGGATTGTGAGGTGCACAAAGCACATCACTCACCAATAATGGGATATTCCATTAATCTCTCACAAGAGCCAACTAAGAAATGAACAAGATGCAAAAGCCTCAATGCATGACACACACGTACATGATGTGCAAACCAACACACACATACTTGATTGCTCAAGATAATCAAGTTGGAAGCACAACATATACAAACACATGCAAGGAACAAAACCAAACATGCAAAGGGGTAAGTAACTATCAATGGAAACACTTGAAGCACGAGTTACCGCATGGAGAAACATTGGATATAAGATAGAAACTTGACAATTCGAATAACTTGGCTTGAGACAATTAGAATGATGAAGTCCCCTTAATTCTTCATAAAGTAGACAAGTCTCCAATGCCCTCCAACAACACCTATTGATCAAGTTTGAGCTTGTTGGTCCCCAACCAAGTTGGGTCCTAAGAGGTTAGTCATAATAGGCTTGGCTACCCAAATGGTTCTCTTCTTGACACCACTTTGAGTACCAACAACTTTGGCAAACACATTGCCAACCTTATCCTTCCCAAGACAATAGATATCATCAATAATAATTGGGTTGGATAAGTTACCACTAGTGCATGAAGAGGCGAGGTGACCTTTCTCACGACATAAGTAGCAACGTCTACTCTTCACTTTCTTCTCACTTGATTTCTCAACTTGAGAATCATTAGCTTGAGGATTCTTGGGAAGAGGACTTTCTTCAACTTGTGGTTGAGCATGAGATCGAACTTGTGGCCGCTTCCCTTGTTGCTTGTCACTAATGGCCTTCTTCTTCAATGGGAAAGATCTAACATGATGCCCTTCTACTTTGCACTTGAAGCAAACAATCTTGGCCGAACTCTTGACTTGTTCTTGGCCCTTCTTTTTGTTCATCTTGGACTTCTTCTTCTTCTTCTTGGAGTTGAATCCAAGTCCACCTTTGTAATTGGGGGATTTTTGCACACTCAAGATATTGTTGAGTGTGAATTTCCCTTCATGACTCTTTTCCAAGTCTTTCTTCAAAGAAGTGACTTGGGCCTTGAGCTCTTTGATTTCCTCTACATGGTTTGTCTCAACACAAGTACTAGAGGAAGTATAAGCTTCATTGTTAGAGCAACAAGGCAAGGAAAGCAATTCATCACAAGATGTACCAACATTGTGAGTAGATGAATTGCAAGGACTAGCACATGGCAACATAACATTTTGACTAGAAGTAGTGCTAGTATCCACATGAGGCTCACTAGATGTTACCTTAGCAATCATGGCCTCATGAGCTATCTTTAGCACATTATGGGATACTAGAAGATCATCATGAGAGCTTGAGAGCTTTTCATGACTTTCTTCCAATTTCCCGTAATTGCTAGATAGCAACTCAAGTTGAGCCCGTAGCTCAACATTCTCCTTCAAAATGGATGCTTCACAAGTAATAGAGTTAGTAGCACAAGCATCATCATTAACAACAAGAGGAGATGACAACTTAGAAAGCTCTTTTAAATAAGAAGCTTCAAGTTGAGCATGAGACTCAGTGAGTTTGATGAGCTCACCCTTAATGACCCTTGAGCCATTTTCAAGGTGCTCAAAATCCTCAAGGAGTCTAGCATGAGCAACTTCAAGCTTAGCATTTTTAGTTTCAAAATCATTGGCCACCATAAGAGCTCTATCACGAGATTCCCTTACTCTAGATAATTCTAGAGCAAAAGTCTCCTCAAGAGATTCCTTCGTGGTATGTTCAAGTTCAAGAGCTTGAGAGAGGTCCGCAATCTCATTAGCGTAATCACACTCATGACCTTCCATTTTATCAATGGTGACCTCATGCTCCTCAAGACGAGATTCCAATTCATCAATATATTTATTGCCCTCAGTAGCAATAGACATGATTTCCATGAAGTTGGAATGAGCAATTTTATTCTTAAGAAGAACTTTAAAAATCATTTCCCCCTTAATTTTTAAGGAGGCAACATCATCATTCTCTTCATCATAATCAACATTATCATCACTCTTGCCATCATCAATATCATCACAAGATATATTGGGGTTCAAAGTGGGAGATACCTTTGAAGCCTTGTCCATAAGGCAAAATGCAATAGATGATGATTTAGGATCCCTTGAAGTACCATCCAAGACCACATCTTGTTCCATGGAGTGTTGGGTTTCCTCTACATTGTTAGCACAACAACTCGTGCAAATACATGAATTTTCATCATGGCAATAAGATATAGCAAGCATATCATCATGAGATTTAGTGAAGCAATTTCTACATGATATGCAAGGACTATCAACACAAGCATGTGAAACATTTGGAGTGCTCGAAGTGATAAAGTCCAAAGATGAAGCATCGCAATAAGAAAGTGATGAAGGATTATCAACAATGAGCCCACTATCATCATTGCAATGAACACCACTACTCACCATGTCATTACCTTGTGGCAAACCACACGTAGGTGAA
This sequence comes from Triticum aestivum, assembly GCF_018294505.1. Lineage (NCBI taxonomy): Eukaryota > Viridiplantae > Streptophyta > Magnoliopsida > Poales > Poaceae > Triticum > Triticum aestivum. The sequence continues at coordinate 450,859,072 of NC_057794.1, forward strand.
GTAGAAGAAGTTGAGAACACAACACGGCCGGAGGTGGAGGGAGAATAATCATCCCCACAAAACTTGGACACGTCATATTTATCTTGAAGCTTTGTCCACAACTCATGAGCATCTCGGAACGCCATGAGTTGAAATGTAACTACATTGCTCAAAGCATCGAAAAGCACATTAGAAGCTTGAGCATGGAGATAAGAGTTTTTCTCATCCTCTAAAGATAATCTTAGGGGATCCTTTGGAGGAGAAAAACCCATATCTACAATTCGCTCTAAATTTGGGTCCATGACCCTAAAGAGATTAAGCATGCGAATTACCCAAACATCAACTTTGTGCCATCGAAACTAAGAGTGTCAGAGAATCCTAATCCCCTAGTTGACATCTTTACTCTCTAGGTGGTTAAGCCTAACAAAGAGAGACGAGGCTCTGATACCAATTGAAAGATCATGGATGTCGCCTAGAGGGGGGGTGTGAATAGGCGTTTTAAAATAATTATGGTTTAGGCTTGAACAAATGCGGAATAAACCTAGCGGTTAATTTGTCAAGCACAAAACCTACAACAACTAGGCTCACCTATGTGCACCAACAACTTATGAAAAGCAAGATAAACTACTAGGTGATAGCAAGATATATGACAGGAAACAATATGGCTATCACAAAGTAAAGTGCATAAGTAAAGAGCTCGGGTAAGAGATAACCGAGGCAGCGGAGATGACGATGTATCCCGAAGTTCACACCCTTGCGGATGCTAATCTCCGTTTGGAGCGGTGTGGAGGCACAATTCTCCCCAAGAAGCCACTAGGGCCACCGTAATCTCCTCACGCCCTCGCACAATGCAAGATGCCGTGATTCCACTAAGGGACCCTTGAGGGTGGTCACCAAACCCGTACAAATGGCAACCCTTGGGGCGGTCACCGAACCTGTACACTTTGGCAACCCTTGGGGGCGGTCACCGGTACCCGTCAGATTGCTTGGGGCGATCTCCACAACCTAATTGGAGACCCCGATGCTTGGCCGGAGCTTTATACCACAATGATTGAGCTCCGAACACCACCAACCATCTAGGGCACCCAAGCACCCAAGAGGAACAAGCTCAAAGGTACCAAGCACCCAAGAGTAATAAGCTTCTCAACTTGTAACTTCCACGTATCATGTGGAGAACTCAAACCGATGCACCAAATGCAATGGAAAGGGCACACGGAGTGCCCAAGTCCTTCTCTCTCAAATCCCACCGAAGCAACTAATGCTCGGGAGGAAAATGAGAGGAAGAACAAGAAGGAGAACACCAAGAACTCCAAGATCTAGATCCAAGGGGTTCCCCCCACCTAGAGGAGAAAGTGATTGGTGAAAAAGTGGATCTAGATCTCCTCTCTCTTTTCCCTCAAAAACTAGCAAGAATCCATGGAGGGATTGAGAGTTAGCAAGCTCGAAGAAGGTCAACAATGGGGGAAGAACACGAGCTCAAACGATAAGGTTCATTGGGGAAGAAGACCCCCTTTTATAGGTGGGGAAAATCCAACTGTTATGCTCACAGCCCGCACCGAGCGGTACTACCGCTCTAAGGAGCGGTACTACCGCTAGGGCGGTAGTAGCCCTTTGAAACGCAACAGCGAGGAGGCAAAAAAGCTAGAAGAACCGTCGGAGCGGTAGTACCGCTTGACATCATGGTACTACCGCTAGAGGTAGCGGTACTACTGCTAAGGGTAGCGGTACTACTGCTTGCGAGCGGTACTAAAAAATTACATCCGTGCCTACCACTGCTGGACTTGTGACGAGTTTTTGGTCCCGAGCGGAAGTAGCCACGGAAGTAGCCGCGGTAGTACTGCTCCAAGCGGTAGTACCGCTCCCAAGGGCGGTAGTAAAAAATTACTTCCGGTCCAACCCGCGGTAGTACCGATGCAGCCTTTTCAGAACACCAAAACTACCACAACTTTTGCAAACAGACTCCGAATTCGGCGAAACCAAGTTTGTTGGAAAGCTAACGACAAGGGATAACACAATCTTGAAAGAAATATCAATAAGAAGCAAATTAGAAAAGTCCCATAAGAAAATGGTGAGAACCCTTCCTCGGATAAGACTGGTAAAACCTCCAACACCGAAAACATCATAGAAGACGCATGCGAACTCCGTTTTCGATGAACTCAAGCTTGTCATCAAGATGACCATAAGCTCTAAGACTCACAAAGAGAACCAAACAAGAACCAATAAACATGATGCAAGGATGCAATGGTTTGAGCTCTCTACTAATGATACGATCAAGCCACCAACTTGAGAGCCCTCCTTGATAGTACGACAAACGATCCTATAACCCGGTCTCCCAACTACCACCATGAGACCGGTAAAATAGAAAGCCTATGAAGGGCAAACCTTTGCCTTACACATGGTCCACTTGAGCTAGATGATGACGATCTTGACGCTCTCAAGTTGGACCACCTTTCTTGATTGCGTTGGCTCGATGAAGACTAGATGATTGCTCCCCCATACTTCACTATGGGTGAGCCACTCTTCGGCACATCTTCACAAGTCCATTGACACCACAATGGATGGCAAGCATCAAGAACTTGATCTCTTCATGGTGCTCCACCTGAACTTGCACACGGCAATCTTGATGACGATCACCACTTGATGTCATCCTTTCCATGTGTTGTATGATATCTTCCTCTTGACGCAAGCCCATGGACACGTACCTAACCCCACATAGAACTCTCACATAGACCATGGGTTAGTACACAAAGTGCAATGGACAATGCTTACCATACCATGGGATCACTTGATCCCTCTCGGTACATCTTTTACGCTTTGTGAGTTGATCAACTTGATTCGCTCTTGACATAGTCTTGATCAACCTTCAATATTTCCAACTCTCCTCGTTTGGATGATGTCATGAAGGTAAACATGAATGATCACACAATCTTCTTCTTCAAGACATGCTTGCAATAAGCTCAACACTCACATGACCAATCTTTGGATAATTCCTTAATAGCACCTTGGACAACACATAAAATCCTTGAAACCAACACATGGACTTCAAGAAATGCCTATGGACAAATCCTTCAAATATAACTCAATGCAACCATTAGTCCATATAGAATGTCATCAATTACCAAAACCACACATGGGGGCACCGCATGTCCTTTCACCAAGGCTACACTCAAGTCGAAGGTATGGACTATGGTGAGACATATGCCCCCGTTGCTAGACTTGAGTCCATTCACATCTTACTTGCCTATACTAATCATCATGATATCACCTTGTACCAAATGGACATTAAAAGTGCTTTTCTGAATGGTGAAATAGAGGAGGAAGTTTATGTTAAGCAACCTCCCGGATTTGTCAATCCTAAGAAACCTAATCATGTTTTCAAACTTCACAAAGCTCTCTTTATGGGCTTAAACAAGCTCCTAGAGCATGGTTTAAATGCTTGACCAAGTTTCTTACTGAAAAAGGCTTTGAAATTGGAAAAAATAGATTCTACTCTTTTTACTAAAAGGGTTAATGGAGAACTATTTGTGTGCAAAATTTATGTCGATGATATTATATTTGGATCAACTAACCCTCATTTTAGTGAAAAGTTTGGAAAGCTAATGTCGGAGAAGTTTGAGATGTCAATGATGAGTGAACTCAAATTCTTTCTTGGTTTGCAAATCCAACAAACTAAGGAAGGTACCTTTGTCTCTCAAACGAAGTACACCAAGGACCTATTCAAGAAGTTCAATATGCAAGAATGCAAAGGTATGACTACACCCATGCCTACTAGTGGACATCTTGATTTAACCAAAGATGGTGAACCGGTTGATCAAAAGGTTTATCGCTCTATGATTGGTTCATTGTTATATCTATGTGCTTCACGTCCCGTTATTATGCTAAGTGTGTGCATGTGTGCACGATATCAAGACGCTCCTAAAGAATGTCACCTTAAGGCCGTGAAAAGGATATTGAGATACTTAATCCATACACCAAAATTTGGCATTTGGTACCCAAAGAGGGCCTCCTTTGATCTTGTTGGCTACTCCGACTCGGACTATGCCCGTGACAAGGTTGATAGAAAATCCACTTCGGGTACTTGTCAATTTCTTGGTAGATATCTTGTGTCTTGGTCTTCCAAGAAACAAAACTCGGTATCCTTATCCACCGCCAAAGCGGAATACATTGCCGCTGGATCATGTTGTGCTCAATTACTTTGGATGACCCAAACTCTTAAAGATTATGGGATATCTGTGAAACATGTTCCATTACTTTGTGACAATGAAAGTGCTATTAAGATTGCTCACAATCCCATGCAACATTCTCGAACTAAGCATATTGAAGTTCGTCATCATTTCATTCAAGATCATGTTGCCAAAGGGGACATTAATCTTAAGCATGTTCGCACCGAAAAGCAGTTAGCTGATATATTCACGAAACCACTTGATGAGAAAGTGTTTTGCAGGTTAAGAGGTGAATTGAACATCATTGATGCTTCAAACTTGGAGTAGGAACTCCATTTGATACATGCAAGGCATGAGCCTATGACTGATCCTTGATATTTCTCTTATGTTGACTATCTTAAGTCTTGGATATATTTGCACCTTGCATGTTATCTAACCCGTATAGGTACTTGGATGAATCTAAATCTATGAGATTGCAACTCACTCACATCTTGAGCAATTTCTATATCACCAAGTCTGTACACAATGGTGGATGAAGACAAGGAAGCACGCAACCATTCAAACATATCCTTTGACGAATTTTATGTTGAGTTTCATGATTGTCATTTTGGATATACAAGTGCTCTTCCTTGCAAGAACTAACCCATGTAGGTAGATGAACTCAAACTCCAAGTGGTGCTCCCAACTCTTGATGAGCTACATCAACCTTGAGCAACCCACACAAGTTCAACTACATGATCATGATCAACGCCACCACCCAAGGTATGTTATTCCATCTTAGAGAAGCTTTACTCCAAGTCATGAGTCAAAGCAACTCGACAAGATGTGAATACATCAAAAAACTTAAATGAAAAATGGTAACCCCATTTTGAGCTTAAACGATGAGTATGACCTATGATCAAGTGATCTCACTTGACTCATGTCGGAGTAATGGGCCACGGGTAGGCTCACCCGAGCCCCAAAACCTTTCAAGACATCGGGGCAGGCTGCGCCCCTCAAGACCCACGGGACGAAGAGCCGCCTTTTGGGAAGTCAGCGGCAAGGCGACCGACTGCCCACTCGCGGCCGAGTCCCGGGGACGACTTCAGGATAAGGTGACTCCTGACTGGCGACTTCCAGAGAAGCCGGCCTTGGGGAGTCAGCCCGCGACTCCAGCAAAACCCCACGTCCTCATCAAGAGGGACAAGACAGGGGAGTGGTCACGGTGTCCTGGACTAGGGGGTATTCACCATGTCGTCTCCCGGTCTATTAGATTGGGCCGAGGACCCCGTGGCCGTATACTCATGGGCCAGTTCGGACGGCTACCGCATATAAGGAAGATTCCACAAAACTTGGCGATCAAGACAAGGACTTCTCCCCACCGGCGTATTTAGTTAGGACTCTTGTTATCCTAGGCCTCTGGTGCATTATATAAACCGAGGCCAGGCTAGTCGATAAATAGACAATATATACAACAATCATACCGTAGGCAAGCTTCTAGGGTTGAGCCTCCTTGATCTCGTGGTAGATCTACTCTTGTACTACCCATATCATCAATATTAATCAAGCAGGACGTAGGGTTTTACCTCCATCAAGAGGGCCCGAACCTGGGTAAAACATCGTGTTCCCTGCCTCCTGTTACCATCCGGCCTAGACGCACAGTTCGGGACCCACTACCCGAGATCCGCCGGTTTTGACACCGACATTGGTGCTTTCATTGAGAGTTCCGCTGTGTGATCGACAAAAGGATCGATGGCTCGCCTGCAGATCAACTGCGACTTCGGCATCTTCGTCACCAGCTCGACTGGTCACCTTGGTTCGACCAAGAATTGCGCCCCGTGTTCGGATCACCTTGTCCGGACGAGGGACTTCATCAAACATCAACTCCGATCTCTATCAAGATCACGGAGGAATCATCTATGGAGCTCGGGGGCTCAACGTCAACATTGCCCTCAAGCGACCGTGCTGTTTTTCTGGATAGTGAACTCGTATCTTCCACCACCAGCTCCTCGAGTATCGCTTTGACGATCACTTTGGTGTAATTGTGCGGAATTGAGTCTACAACAAACCTGGAAAATTTCATCGAGTTCCGATGGAGGAATCTCTGGCAATCCACGATATACCGGAGCCCTGTCAAATCTGGACGGGAATTTGGATGAGTTTAGGGCGTGGTGTCCAGCTTCTAGCTCGGACGTCCTTTGGAAGATCCAACCGTTGATCGGCTGCGGAATTCCTATATCTACCACCTCTCGAAATTTCGGCTCGATCCGACCGTCCAAACTCCGGGAACCTTCTGATTAGTGCATCACTTTTCGAATCTATTTTATGCGCGAAAACGAATGCGGCCCGAGTTCATCTTTTTTATGAACAGGATTTCGGACATCCCTTTTGAAGGAAGTTTTGTATGGGGTATTGTGTTTTGTTCCCGAACACATCCCACTAACTGTAAGATCTTTTGAACTTTATCTTCAACATCATGCTGGTGTCAAACCAGTCCGGCAATATTACTCCATGACTGCCGACCTGCGCTAGACGCGGCGTCACTTTGTTGAGCCGAGCTCAACTTCTTCGGATCATCATCTCGGCAAGCCGAACAAGAGCCCGGCATCGCGAAGGATAAATTATCACCAACATCGCCGCCCCACGGATTACACGGAGCGGGCATACCGGCATCGCCGCACGGTCGCTTCATCAAGCCGGCATCGACCACGTCACGACCTGCATCGACAGGGCCGCACTATTGCTTCTTCAAGCTGGTGTCCATCACCGACCTACTTCGACTCATCGGCTGACATCGAGGCTTCGACATCTCGGCTGGACCGGGGGCTTCGCCATCTCTTCATCAACCTACTCCGGAAACTTCGGCGTCACTAGCCGACCAGCTCCGTCACGTTAGCTGGGCCAAGGGCTTTACCTCGGCGAGTCAAACTTTACCAGCATTGCCATGCCGTCGTTTTATCGCCCATCAGGCAACGGGTGTGCGGAGCGGGTCCCAATTTTAGGAATCACCTTCCTTCGGATTGCTACAACAAATAAACCAGGTGCTATTAATCCCGGTATTTTTTGCTTGTTTGGGTTCATTTTTCCCAAGGAATTATTACTCTGGTTTTTTCGTCATATGTACACAGGTCTATCAAATGGTGGCTGCATTAACGATAGTCGCATGGTGGTTCGGTCAGTTTCCGTACATAGTCCGGCGAGCGCCGCACTCGGAGCTCAGTCCGACCTGCGAATTCAGGCTTTGCCATGCCTTTACCGCATCACGCCGACGCCCTGCATCGACTTGACTTCGGCGCCAGGCCATATTTCTTTTATTACTCACTTTGCATAAATTAATTATTATGCAACGATTTTTTTTTAATTTTCATTATTACTATTATCTCCGGTTTGCACTATTTTTTGTGCACATGAAAATGATCCGGGGACTTCGGCGTCACTCTGCCAGTCTGCATTGATGGTGCTATGTCACCACTTCGGTGTGTCAAGCTCTCCGCTCCGCCACCTCGGGACCGGCTTGAGGGATGGAACCTTGCCCCGCATCAAGCTCGGACCGCATCATCAATACCGAACACATTAACCAGCTAAGTCGCTTTCATGCTCAAAGCTTTAATTTCAAACTTGCGTTTGGTTCGACCAAGCATTATACTTTTTTGGAAAATCTTCTAAAAAATTTCCTTGTCCAAACTTTGTTTGTGACGCATAAATTCAAATACCCCATTTACTTGGGGGCTTCCTTTATGAAGCTTTTCCTGTTGCATATGATTATACTTGTACGACTTCGTTCCTTGTTCGTGTATTACGCCACAATATGCACTACATTGACTTAAGCGATTTGCAAGCTGGGTTACCTCGCTCTTGTGTTTACCCCTACGTTCCCGATTGTTCGGCTAGGGAGTAAAGGGAGCACCTCTACGATTATCACGATTGGGTCACCCGAGCCAGACCTCAGACTGGGTGAAGCCGAAAGCTAGCGCTCTTATAGTTATTCAATGATGGTCGGCACACAACGGAACTCATGAGTACAAAAAATCTATTGCACAAGTCTCATAATAACAATGATCACCGAAGAAAGGTATCGGTGGGGGTACTATTTTCTTCGAAGATGCTTCTTACCCTTCGCAGTAATATAGCATAAGTTCCCTGAGCGCGCTTTGTCTGTTACAGCCTTATGGCCTGATTGCCTGGTTATTGGAAACACCGTCGATATTCTCGATCGATGAAGTACATAACACTTTTCGGTCCTTAACCGAAGAGGGAGAAGCCGACGGTCGGTTAAGACGCGTTTAAAGTTTGGTTGAACATAGATATGATATAAGTACTTCGGTACATGCAATCATTCTTCTACCCAAGGCACTTGGGGGCTCTTAAGTTTATTTGAGCCGTTTTATAATAAGTGTTCTTCTTCTCGGTTGTTGCAAAGTTCTATTATTATTATTTATCACTCCTTTTTTCGACGCGGGTGTGCGGTCACTAGCCGGGGAGCCTAATTTCTCTCTCAAAGCCGCTAGAGTTTAGTTTGCTAAACTAGCCTAATGAGAAGTACTCCACCCTCGGGATAGGAGGTTGAAGTCGTAGGCTGACCCGCTCAAAGTCTTGAGATAGGATGTGTCATGTTAAAGGACGACAGAAGCACTTCCTTTTTCTAAGACCAATTTTCGGATTGCACCGAACACTTGATCTTGTTCGGACGTCATGTTTTTACTGATGTTTCTTGGTTTTCCAAGCTTTTTGGCACTTTTAAACTATTTGTGTTTTTCCAGCATTAGTCTCGCAGTGCAACGCCGGACACCCTTAGGGATTCGGCAAAAACATTCTCAGATATTGCTATATATGCATCGGTTTCGAATTGTGTCTTCGGTCAATAGTTGGGTTGCCCGGCTCCTGCACTTGCTTCCTACGTTCCGTTTTGTTCGGCTAGGCGTGCAAAGGGAGAACCACTGCGATTGTGCCTCTAGCTCACATGGTTAAGCACCTTAGTGGAGAAAGCCGAAAATTGACTGTCACAATAAGCGTAAACTGGTCAGCGATCTGATGACTATGACGGGCCATTCATAACATTGGCCGAAGTGTTTACGGCTTGACCTCGACTGTCGCCGAACACTATCGAGGGCTATTAACTGGCCTCCCAAACTAAATCCTCGATATTTTGCTCTTACATTCGAGCTGAGGTTTCATGATCATGCTTAAGGAACCGATAGCGGGACTATTTTCTTTGGAATACATTTCTTCTGTTAAACAGTAATATAACATATCTCTCTACGTACCTTTGTTTATAAAACCATGTGGCCAAATTGCCTTGTTTGTCGTAAATCTTTGCCCTCATAAAGGCTTTATAAAGTAGGACAAACACTCCTCGGCTACTGGCCAAGGAGGTGGAAGCCGATGGTCGGTCAACAAAGTTTTGTATAATGCGGATCCGAGCATTAATGACGTAAAGTACTTGGATACATAGAGTCATTACACATAATTTGTGATTTTACTATGGATATTGATCCTTAATTCGGCCACCCGTGCCCGCATTAAGGCTCGGGGGCTACTGGGCTTCGGGCTTATTATTTACAAATATTAAAGGGGCACATCGATCCCCTGATCTGGTGTTGCCACCCGACCAGTGTCTCGGGGGCTACTACATTGCTTGTCCAATGTAGAAAATTTTATGTGCAATATAGTTTCCGAGGAGATTTTGATCCTCAGGTTGGTCGGCCGCACCCAACCTGAGCCTTGAGGACTGAGCACGCCGCTTTTGTGTCCCGAAGTATTCTGCCGAGCTAGGACTTGATCCTCAGGCCGATTTTGCAAATCAACCTGAGTCTCAACGGCTACTGGGATCAGCGGTCTTATGTCATCCTTCATATGCATCTTGGGTTTTAGACCGATACACACCTTGAGGGCTACTGGCTATATATCTCGGCAGAGAATAAATTGCACCAATAAAAAATATTGACAAAAAATCGGCCCATAGTCAGGGTGGTGCACCACCTCGGCAGCAGTCCGGCATAAAGCTCGGGCGCTAGTGGCTGGCTCCATATAGGGCATTTCCGGCATTAAGCTCGGCTAAACTCCTTCAACTTATTTGAACCAAGGTGATATGACACCTCGGATATAGTTCGGCATTGGAGCCTGGACACAGTCCGGCATTGGAGCTCGGATACATTCCGGCGCTAGAGCTGGGAAGCGGTCCGGCGTTGGTGCTCGGCTGCAAAAGATACCTCGAATGCAGTCCGGCGTTGGAGCTCGGACGCAAGAGGACCCTGCCTCCCGGGAACAACTTCAAACCCGAGGTGTGGCATAAAAATAAACAAGGCATTGATAAAAGGCCGGAAACTTAAAGGGGCTCCTCGGATACCCAACGTGTAAACTTGTCGAATGCATTTCGGCGATCCTCAAGATCGAATATAAAGAAGATTTGTTGAACCAGTTTTCAAGACCGGCAACCGAAGATGAAGAACAGTTTGGAAGAATCGAGGAGCGTCCCTAACTTGAAGACCGGTTCAGGGGGCTACTGACGGTGTCCTGGACTAGGGGGTACTCACCACGTCGTCTCCCGATCTATTAGATTGGGCCGAGGACCCCCGTGGCCGTATACTCATGGGCCAGTTCGGACGGCTACCGCATACAAGGAAGATTCCACAAAACTTGGCGATCAAGACAAGGACTTCTCGCCACGGGCGTATTCGGCTAGGACTCTTGTTATCCTAGGCCTCCGGTGCATTATATAAACTGAGGCTAGGCTAGTCGATAGATAGACAATATATACAACAATCATACCGTAGGCTAGCTTCTAGGGTTGAGCCTCCTTGATCTCGTGGTAGATCTACTCTTGTACTACCCATATCATCAATATTAATCAAGCAGGACGTAGGGTTTTACCTCCATCAAGAGGGCCCAAACCTGGGTAAAACATCGTGTTCCCTGCCTCCTGTTACCATCCGGCCTACACGCACAGTTCGGGACCCACTACCCGAGATCCGCCGGTTTTGACACCGACAAGTGGCTACAGTGAAGACTGCTCCCACCCCTTTCCAAAGGCAGGCATGGTCATAGTACGCCGTACCCGAGGAGATCTCCGTGCGGTGTGGCACTATTGCCATGCTGGCCTTGACATCAGCACCAGTGGACCAAATCCTACGCCCACGACAGCTTGTCTATACGACCTTCGGGCGGCGGGTCCCACCGGCCAGCAGGATCCTAGAAGACGGCAAGTGCGCCACAAGTCGGACCCGTCGGGAGTCGGCCCCCGAGAGTCGGCCGGCTCCTCCCCCGGGGCCCACGCACCATCAACCAGATGTGATGGAAAGTGGCAATAGTGATCGTCCGCCAGGCGGCGGGGCTGTTCCCACGACTCCATGACGAAGCCCGCGTCATTAGAAGCACGACTACAGTAATCAGCAGCCGGCAAGACCCGCCCGCGGTGGACGCGACCTGTTGGCTCCGTACCTAGCCAGTCGGCGGGGCCCACTAGTCAGCGGGCCCCAGCAGTCGGCGGAGAAGACAGAGGCTGGAGGCACTGACGGTTGGGCCCGCGTCTAGCCGGATTACCATTGTACCCCTGGGGGGTAGGCCTATATAAACCCCCCAGGGCACCCATGCAAAGGGTTGGAATCCATTAGCACTAGACCAGACCATACATGAAGGAGAGAGCTAGCCTTGCCTTCTCCTACCTTCAGGAAACAGCTCTAGGAGCAATCGTGTAAACACTTTGCCATAGTGATCATGCGGAGACCCCGCAGAGCAGCACTTGGGGTATTATCTACCCGGGGAGCCCTGAAGCTGGGTAAGATTCGCCGGCGTGCATGTCTTCGCCTCATCCCGTTTCCAGGCACCGGCGACGTTCTACTCACCCCACCATGATAAGCCATCCTTTGGCATATGTCGCACCCAACCCCCGCCATTTGGCGCCCACCGTGGGGCCTGGTGCACCGCCGTCCGGAGACCTGTTCTGGACGGGAACCCTTGTCCTCCCTGGCGAGCGTAGCCAGCCAGGCATGCTAGACGGAGTCACTGCTGACGCGCTGCACGGCGTTGAGATCGCCTGCGCAGCTAGCCGCCTCGCCGAACTTGTCGGCGAGGTTCACATCTCCGATGAACCTGCATCCGACGCGGGCACGGGCGGCTCCGAGAGCCTCCTCGCGGGCCTCCTCGATCAACTCCACGTCTCCAGCGAGCCTGCCGTGGACTTGGAGTCTGTAGGCTCCACCGACCCGATGTTGGTCGACTTCGACACCGTGTCGCTCGACGCATTCCCCACTAATGTGGTGGTCTACGACAAACCTCTCCCTTGCACGGAGAGCGATAGAAGCACCGTCACCGAGGTGCTCGTCATTAGTCATGACGAGCTCCCCGGCGGAGGAGCGCATGATCCACTTGGCGCGGCGCTACAAGACCTGACTGCGCCCATTCCGAAAGACGCTGACGCGGAGACGTTGGAGGCGCGCCGCCTTTAGCTCGTCGAAGGTGCGAAGAAGCTGGCTAGCATGAGACGCTTGTCAGAAGCCTACCAATGAGAGTTGGATCGCGCTGTTGGCGGCTCGCCGGCCCCAGCAGAACCCAGCCGCCTTGGCACGGTCCAGCAGCGCGGCGTAGCCATCGCCAATCTGTTTGGGGTGAGTCGCCCTGTGTATGCTACACCAGCGGAGAACATCCGAGCCGCCCAGGCGGCGGCGGACGAGCTGGAAAATTTCGAGGGTGAAGAGTGCCGCCTGATGATGGAGCGAGTCCAGCGACTCCTCGACGCGGCTGCCGCGCGGAACGAGGCCGGCTGCCGCACAGAGGCGCCGCAGCGGCAAAACGACGACCCTCGCTGAGACCAAGGCGCGACGTCTGGGACGCCGACTGGCGGCGCCCGAGGAAGAAGAGACAAGGATCCAGCTGTCAGCCACAGTCGAACTCACATGACCATAGAGCGCCACCGAGACGGCCGCCCAAGAGTAGTGGAACGATGGGACGACTGTCCGCCTCCTCCTCCTCGCAAGGAGAGGCGAGTCTCCCCGCTGCCTGTTGACCATCCGACTCTCGGCGGCCGCCTTGGCCGCCGAGAGGGAGTCGGAGAAAACGACGCCCGCCACCGGATCGACCGACTTCACCGATCCCTGGCGCTGGAAGAAGAAGACGAGTTGGGTCCGCCTTGTTTCGGGCCCCGCATTTGAGACGAGCCCTTTCCCAAAGGGTTCACGCTCCCAAGAGACACGCCCAAGTACACCGGCTCCGTGAAGCCGGAAGACTGGCTAGTCGACTAATCCACGGCTGTCAGCATAGCGAACGGCAACAAGCGTGTTGCCATAAAATACGTTCCGCTCATGCTCCAGGGCACGGCCCGGACGTGGCTGAACAACCTGAAGCCCCGCAGCATCAACAGCTGGGTCGACTTCGCTGAAGCATTCGTCCGCAACTTCACCAGCACGTACAAGCGTCCTCCCAAGCCTCGTCAGCTCTCCTTGTGCATGCAAGGTCCCGACGAGTCGACTCGCGACTACCTCACGCGTTGGGCTGAGCTTCGGAACTCCTACGAGGGCGTGCACGAGGTGCAGGCTATCGAGTACTTCACCGCCGGGTGCCGAGAAGGCACCCTCCTCAAGCACAAGCTCCTCTGCGATGAGCCAGAAACCCTCGACGAGCTGCTGATCATAGCAGACAAGTACGCCACGGCCGACTCCTCCATGAAGGCTGAGATTCAAGTTAGCGCAACTGGCAAAGTGGCCCCTCAAGCTCCAAGAACTCCAGCGGGAGATGCCAGTCGGCGGCAACAGCAGAGCGACCACAAGCACAAGGCCCCGCAGCCGGCTTCCAGCAGCCGGCAGGTTGCGACAGTCGAAGGCCAGCAGCCGGATGGGCAGCCTCCACCCAAGCAACAGAAAGGCGGCAAGCCCAACTGGTTGCCGGCCTTCTCCTACGAGCAGACTCTGGATGGACCTTGCAAGTTCCATAGCAGCGCAAAGCCGTCGAATCACACCACCCGGAAGTGCCACTGGCTCACCAGGATCGCCAAGGGAGATGGCCTCCTACCTCCCCCGCCTGCTGGGCAGCCGCCGCCGCCTCCGCCCCAGCAGCCGGCTGTCAGGCCAGTCGGCGCAGTACAGGACGAATACCCCGAAGAACACGGAGCCTACATAGTATTTACCAGTATGGCTGATGATCGACGCAGCAGGCGGCTGCAGCGACAAGAGGTGAATACAGTAGCATCAGAGACCCCAGAGTTCATGCACTGGTCCGAGAAGCCTATCAGCTGGAGCAGGGCTGATCACCCAGAGGTGATGCCGAATCCGGGCTCCTATGCCTTGGTCTTGGATGCCACCTTTGCCACAGATAGACGAGCCGCACGTTTCTCACGAGTTCTGATAGACGGAGGCAGCAACATCAACATCCTGTACAAAGACACCATGGAGAAATTAGGAATCAAGCAAAGACAGCTTCAGAATAGCCGGACTGTGTTCCACGGCATTGTTCCTGGGCTTTCCTGCTCACCAATCGACAAGATCCTGATGGATGTCCTCTTTGGATACAAAGATCAGTTCCGCTGAGAGTCAGTTTGGTTTGAGGTGGTGGACCTTGAGAGCCCATACCATGCACTACTTGGCCGACCCGCCTTGGCCAAGTTCATGGCGGTTCCCCACTACGCCTACCTCAAAATGAAGATGCCCAGTTCCAGAGGAATTATGACCGTAGCCGGCGACTACCGGAAGTCGTCTCCCTGTGCGACTGAGAGCAGTCGGCTAGCCGAGTCCCTGGTGATCGCAGCCGATAAACGGCTCCTGGCACGGGTTGTGGCGATGGCCGGCAAGCAGCCAGAGGTGTCGCCCAACCCAAAGGAGTCGGAGGCTGAGGGTTCGTTCAAGCCGGCCAAGGAGACAAAGAAGATTCCCTTGGATCCGGAGCACCCAGAGAGGTATGCAGTCGTAGGCACAAACCTCGACAGCAAATAGGAAGGTGAGCTCGCCGATTTCCTACGTGAGAATCGGGACATCTTCGCATGGTCCCCCAAAGACATGCCAGGTGTACTGGTGGAATTTGCCGAGCACAAGTTACATGTCTGATCTGATGCAAAGCCGGTCAGGCAGCCCCTGCGCCGCCTATCAGAAGAGAAGAGAAGAGTTGTCAGAGAAGAAATAGCCCGACTCCTAGCAGCCGGCTTCATTATGGAAGTATTCTTTCTAGAGTGGCTAGCAAATCCGGTCCTAGTACTGAAGAAGAACAAGCAGTGGCGAATGTGTATTGACTACACGAGCCTCAACAAGGCCTGCCCCAAGGACCCGTTTGCTCTGCCAAGAATTGATCAGGTGATAGACTCCACCGCCGGATGCGAGCTATTGAGTTTTTTGGATGCATATTTAGGATATCACCAGATCAAGCTGAACCCAGCTGAAAGACTGAAGACCGCCTTCATAACGCCGTTTGGAGCCTTCTGCTACCTCACCATGACATTTGGTTTGAGGAATGCCGGCGCCACCTTCCAACATTGCATGCAGAAGTGCCTCCTCAAGCAGCTCGGCAGGAACGCCCACGTCTACGTGGATGATGTGGTGGTGAAGACGAAAAAGCATGGAACACTGCTGGAAGACCTCAAGGAGACCTTTGAGAACCTGCGCCGATTCCAGATCAAGCTCAACCCCGAGAAGTGCGTTTTTGGAGTACCAGCCGGCCAGCTCCTTGGCTTCCTGGTCTCTGAACGCGGCATAGAATGCAACCCTGTAAAGATCAAGGCCATTGAGAGGATGGAGGTACCCAGCCGACTATTGGATGTGCAAAAGTTCACCGGCTGCTTGGCGTCCATCAGCCAATTCATCAGTCGGCTGGGCGAGAAAGCTCTCCCCTTATACCAACTCATGAAGAAGACCACTTTTTTCGAGTGAAACCACAAGGCGGACGAAGATTTTCTCTATCTAAAGAAGATGCTGACTACTCCACCCGTTCTGGTGGCTCCGACTCCTAAGGAACCTATGCTCTTGTACATCGCCGCCACCAGTCGGGTAGTCAGCACAATCATTGTAGTGGAACGCAAGGAGGAAGGCAAGGCACTACCTGTCGAGAGACCGGTATATTACCTGAGCGAAGTACTGTCAGCCTCCAAGCAGAACTACCCCCACTACCAGAAGATGTGCTATGGCGTACACTTTACCGCCAAGAAATTGAAGCCTTACTTTCAAGAGCATCCAATCACTGTGGTCTGCACGGCCCCACTTGCCGAGATCATTGGAAGCCGAGATGCCTCTGGCAGAGTGGCCAAATGGGCCATAGAGCTGGCTCCCTACACCATCTACTACCAGCCCTGCACCGCCATCAAGTCGCAAGCACTGGCCGACTTCCTCGTCGACTGGGCCGAGGCCCAGTACCTGCCTCTAGCGCCCGACTCCACCAATTGGCGGATGCATTTCGACGGCTCCAAGATGCGCACCGGCTTGGGAGCCAGCGTTGTCCTCACTTTTCCTAAAGGCGACAAGCTCAAATACGCACTGCAAATCCATTTTGCCGCCTCCAACAACGTCGTCGAGTACAAGGCGCTCATTCACGGGCTCCGTCTTGCCAAAGAACTGGGCATTCGCCGGATCCTGTGTTATGGCGACTCGGACTTAGTGGTCCAACAGTCATCTGGCGACTGGGACGCCAAAGATGCAAACATGGCGAGCTACCGTTTCCTTGTGCAGCAACTCAGTGGGTATTTCAAAGGGTGCGAGTTCCTCCATGTGCCAAGAAACGACAACGACCAAGCAGACGCCTTGGCACAAATCGGCTCTACCCGCCAAGCACTACCATCCAGCGTCGCCCTTCAACGCCTCCTCAAGCCGTCTGTCAAGCCTTCACCAGAATCAGACTCCATCTTCATGTCGGCTCCTCCCGAAGAAGTCGGATCCGACTCCAGAGCCCTGGTAGATGGTACAAGGATTTTGGCAGATGGCTCCAAAGGCGCCACAGTCGAAGCCGGCCCAAGGACTGCTGTACCCGGCCCGGGGACTACGGCGGCAAGCTCGAAGACTCCAGAACAGGGCCCAAGAGCCACACCAGTCGGCCCGGGGACTTCATTAACCCAGCAAGCGATTGTTGACTCCAACCCGCCACCTCCTAGCCCAGCCGCCCTCATCCAAGTCGCAGTTCCGACAGTCGAAGAAATAGCAGCACCCTCATGGGCCCAGCCCATCCTCAAATTCCTGGTGAGCAAAGAGCTGCCCATTGATGAGACCTTAACTCGGCATGTACAACGCCGAGCGGCAGCCTACACCATAGTCAACAGAGGGCTGGTCAGGCGCAGTGTCACTGGTGTCTACCAGCGCTGCGTAGAGCCAGAGCAAGGCCAAGCAATTCTCAAAGACATCCATCAAGGCGAGTGTGGCCACCATGCGGCTTCAAGGGCGCTCGTCACAAAAGCCTTTCGACACGGTTTCTTCTGGCCGACTGCCTTAGAAGAGGCCAAGGAATTGGTCCAAAAATGCAAAGGGTGCCAGAAGTTCAGCTCCAATCCGCACCAGCCGGCTTCTGCACTCAAGACCATCCCCATTGCCTAGCCTTTCACAGTATGGGGTCTAGACATGGTGGGACCATTCAAGACAGCACGAGGTGGCTTAACTCACTTACTTGTCGCAGTGGACAAGTTCACCAAGTGGATAGAAGCGAAGCCAATCAAGAAACTCAATGGTCCGACTGCCGTGACTTTCATCTCCGATATCACAATTCGGTACGGCATACCACATAGCATCATCACCGACAATGGCACAAATTTTGCTAAGGGCGCCTTGGCCCGTTTTTGCGCAACACAGGGCATCCGACTGGACCTAGCGTCTGTCGCCCATCCACGGTCAAACGGCCAGGTGGAGCGAGCAAACGGCCTCATCCTGTCCGGCATCAAGCCCCGACTGGTCGAGCCTCTGGAACGGTCGGCTGGCTGCTGGCTCGACGAGTTGCCAGCCGTCCTCTGGAGTCTGCGCATGACTCCAAACAAGTCAACTGGCTTCACACCTTTCTTCCTCGTCTACGGTGCTGAAGCCGTCATCCCAACAGACATAGAGTTCGACTCCCCGCGAGTCACCATGTACACCAAGGAGGAAGCAGAAGAAGCACGTCAAGACGACGTCGATCTGCTGGGAGAGGGCCGGCTGTTGGCACTCAGCCGGTCCAGCATCTACCACCAGAGCCTGCGCCGATACCACAACAGGAAGGTCAAGCCAAGATCTTTCCAAGAAGGCGACCTTGTGCTCCGGCTGATCCAGCGAACAGCCGGCCAGCACAAGTTGTCGGCACCTTGGGAAGGCCCTTTCATCATCAGCAAAGTACTGGGTAACGACTCCTACTACCTGATTGACGCTCAAGCCCCGAGAATGCAAGAGGGACGACTCCGGCAAAGAGACAGAGCGGCCATGGAATGCAAATATCTTCCGAAGATTTTACAATTGATGCAGTATGTACCACGCTACCTTTTGTATTAAAGTACCAAGACTTCAAGCCCCCCGATACGAGCTCGGGTACTGCCCTCTTTTGTCTATATGATAAAAGTTATGCATACGAGTATGTTACTCCTTGTTATGCCGCTTGGCACCGGGCTCGATTGGTCGGCCCGGGGACTTGCCGCCTTACACTATGAAATGCTTCCTGCAGCCGGACAAGTAGTGTGTGATGCCTAAGCCGTCTCCTGTCAGAAGCCGCAGCTCGCAGAGCGACTGTATGGTGGGCAGGAGTAAGGTAGAATGGGCGTTCACATGAAAAATGGCTAAGGACTCAAAGCATGAAACATAGCTTAAGACGGCTTCCAGCCTTTTTTCGCAAACCCACTCTTGAATAGCCAGATTGCCGCCTTCTATTCAACTTGCTCAAAAACTCTAAAAACGGCTAAGTACTTGCCTTCCCAAAGTAGCCAACCATTTGATCCAACGGCAGTCCGCAGAGCGGTTGTCCGATTGGCAAGGCAGGCAACTAAGGGAAAGCGGCAAAGGAACAAAGCCAAAAGAGCAATAAGCAAGAAAATATAGAATTCGGATAAATATTTACATAACAAAGGCCCTTGGCCGAATCTTCGAGCAGAAGTTCAAAATACACCCCGTGGGTGGAATTGTGCGAATTAACAAGTTCTTCAAGACTACTAAAGCAGATAAAATAAAGATAAGGTGGCAGCTTAGGAAGCGGTAGACGGATTCGGAGAGTCGGAGGAGGCGGCAGCGTCAGGCGTTGGGGCGGCCGGCCGGGCAGTCTCGGCTTGATTGCCTCCGGCGGCAGTCGGCTTGGTCGCACGCGGCTCGTTGCTGGAGGCGCGGTCGAGCTGAGGCTGGCCGTCTGCCCCGTCTTCTGGTGCCTCCGTCTCGCCTCCCTCCTTCGCCTCGCCTTCCTCCTCAACGCTGGAGCCGATCACATCCGCCGAGTCCTCGCCGTAGTCTGGGTTCATCCCAAACCACTCCTGCGGTACCTCGTCGCCGTCTTCAGACCGCTCGGGGACGAAGATGCTAGTGTTGGTGTACTCGGAGATCGCCGCAGCACGCTTGACGAGGGCGTCTTCCGCGGCTACCAGCTCCGGCTGGGCCTCTGACTGGAGTGTGGCCAGCCGGTCTAGGTCCAGCCCCGGATACCACACCTTGACGAACTCCAAGGCCCGGCGCGCTCCAGCTCGGGCCGAGGAACCCTTCCAGTCCTCAAGACGACCAGCCGCGACCTCTAGCCAATCGGCAGTCAGGCTGGGGGTGCGTGGAGCCTGCATGTCCGGCCACAGGGCGGCAATCGCCTGGGCACCGACACGTTGAAGCCGGTGCAACATCCGGTGAGTCGGCCGAAGGCAAGCTCGATGCTCAGGATATGCTCATCAAGGGTTCGGGGGCGTCGGCGGTGATCTCTGCGCCTTCCGCCCTCCAACCTTCATGGTCAGCCTCGATGGCTTGGATGGCCGCCTGCGAGTGCCCAGGGAAGAAGTCTGCCAAGATGGAAGAAACGAAGAAACAAGTCAAAAACCAGGAGTCGGCACGATTTATAATCGGCAGCTCGAAAAAAGAAAGTAAAGAAACTCACCATCAACGATGTCTTCAATCTCATGGAAGCCGGAGGCCAGCATTGCCTCTTTGTCAGTCCAGGAGGAGCACTCACTCGCAAACTCGGCCAGGAGGGCGGTTTCCGCCTCTTCCGCCTCCTTCTGTGTCTTCGCAAGCAGCCCCCTCTGCTATGCCAATTGAGTGGCCAGCAAACCGCGCTCTATGGCGAGCTTGCTGCACTCCTCCCCCTTGGCGCGCAACGCAAAGTTGGCGTCGCTCAGCTGCTGTTGAAGAACAGTGTTGGCTTCTGAAGAGAAGAAAGAAAGAAGGCGTTAAGTCATCAATAAAGAAGGTCACCGAGGAGATCCGGCCCGACTGCTCAGCAGTCGGCCCGAATCTCGGGGACTACAGCCGGCGGGTGCGCCAGCGCGCCCCCGCAAAGAAGAAAAAGGACTTACTCTGGCTCTCCGACAAGTCGGCGGTACGCTTGCCCAGCTCTTCAACGTTACGATTGAAGGCAGTAACGCGGAGGTTGTGGTACTCATGCGACAAATATTTCAGACAAAAGTTAGTACCCAGAGCTCACCAATTGGAGTTCCGGGCCGCCTGCTCAGCAGCCGGCCCGAAATTCGGGGACTACACCCAGTGGGTGCGCTGGCGTGCCCCCACAGAGAGGAACAAGAAAGCAAGGACCAAAGAGGAAACATACCCGGATGGCTGCCCGCAATGCCAGGTACGCCTTGGTGTAGTTCTGGATGGCGTCGCCCTCAGCTCGAAGCTTCGTTTGGATGTCTAGAAGCACCTGGTTCAGTGGCCCTGTGCCGCCTCCTTGCACCCACCCAATGGGCGCGGCGCTTGTTGCTTCGGCATCTGGGATCGCCGAGCTGGCGGTGCCGGTCTCCAGGGGGCGTGGCACCGAAGTCGCCTTCTCAAGACGGCGGCGCGTTGGCGAGCCGACTTGAAGAAGTAGCCTCGCCACAGCCTCGTCTTCAGTTGGCGGCACCGGCGGATCCGCCGGCTGTTCGCCTGGCGCGCTCCCAGACGGCGGCGGAGGTGGCGACGGAATGATCACGACCGGCATGGAGGAGTCGCCGCCTTCCCTCTCCAGGATGGGGATCTCGCCGCCGGCCTCCCCAGTCTGCCCCGTGAACTCCGGAGGCGGCGGCGCAGAGTTCAGCGGGGTGACGAACACCGCCGATTGGCGGTGCGCGGCCTCCTCAGCCTACCGCTTCGTCGCGGCGACGGCTTCGACCTCCGCCAGTTTCCTCTTGGCGGAGGCCTCCGCCTTCTTCAGGCGGGCGGCCTCATCCTCGTTGCGCTTCTCCTGCGCATTCCGCTCTGTCGCCTCCTGGAGGTCAGCAGCGGGGTCAATCCACCAAGTGGTGGCAGACGTCTCCGCTGACCCCATGACGGAGGCGGCGACAACCCTCTCAAGAGTGAGGGGAGCCCTGAAGCGAGGGAAGCAAGTAAAAGACTCAGACAAAAGCTACAAGAAACAATAAAGCATCAAGACAGAATACTCACGCGGAGACCAGTGGCGGCTTCTTTACTTCCTTGCGGAAGCGGATGGCCTTCGCGGCCGCCTCATCCCGCTTGGTCGCCGCAGCCGAACTCTTGGGCTTCTTCAACCGACTACCGAACAAACTCGGCACGACCCAGCACTTCTTCCCGCCGCCTGGAGCGCCCAGTGCGGCAGAAGAGCCCGCGCCGGGATGGCTGGCTTCTGGCCGGGGGCGGGGGGCAACCTCCTCATCATCGTCAGGCCAGTCCTCTAGACTGGCCCCAAGCTGCGGGCCGCCTCCTCCCTCAGTGTCGTCTTCCAAAGCCGCCGCCCCCAGATTGGGGTCGTTGACGTTGCTCTCCGCCCGGTCGGCAAGGAACTCACGGGCCGGCCCCGAGGTGCCGGCTGGTGGATGGAGGAGGGGATTCTGACTGAAGCCGACTGGTCAGGTCGCACAAAACAGACTCGGCAAGAAAGAAGACAACTCGAAGAAAGAAAGAAAGGGCAACTCACTATAGGTGGGGGGTTGGCACGGGAGTACGGCTCCTTGCCGAACCGCCAGTCCTCTAGCAGCTTGCTGTCCGAGAGGTAGTTCACCATGTAGGCCACCTCCTCGTGAGGCATGTCCTTGGTGCACATCCGACTCGAGTCACGGCGCCCGCTCATTTGGCATATCATGTGGGGGCGGCCCTGGAGCAGGAGAACTCGGCGCGCCACGAAGGCGGCCAGCAGGTACGGACCAGTCAGGCCCTCCGACTGCGTCAGCACTCGGAGTTGTGTAACGGCGCCGGCTCACGCAAGCGTCAACGACTTGGCCCGGTACGACCAGTTGGGCAGTCTCCCAGCCGGCGGGCCGGCTTCGAAAGCCGGCAGGTTGACCCAATCTCCCCCCACGAAGACGCTCTTCACGTAGAAGTACGATCGCTGCCACATCTTCACCGACTTTATCAGCCTAATGGTGGGGAAGGCGTTGTCGGCCCCCAACCTCCGCACGGCGATGAATGCGCCGCACTGAGCCGGCACGCCTGCAGCCTGGGCGCCGAGCTTGCAGAAGAAGAACTCCC
The DNA here is from genome assembly GCF_018294505.1 of Triticum aestivum. NCBI lineage: Eukaryota > Viridiplantae > Streptophyta > Magnoliopsida > Poales > Poaceae > Triticum > Triticum aestivum. Next base: position 450,881,693 of record NC_057794.1, read on the forward strand.
CCCAGAGCTCGAGGGTGGGGAGGACTCCGAGGAAGCCTTCACACAAGGACACGAAGGCGAACAGCAGCACCACCATATTGGGCGTGAGGTGGTGCGGCTGGAGGCCGTAGAACTCCAGAAAAGAGTGGAAGAAGCTGCTCGCCGGCAGCCCCAATCTGCGCAGGCAGTGCGAGCGGAAGATGACCCGCTCGCCCTCCTCCGGCGCTGGGGAAATCTCCCCCCTCGGCGCAAGACGCACCTGCACGTAATCTTCGCCGGGGAGCCGACGAGTCTTGCGGAGGAACTCGATGTGGTCGTCATGAACTTCAGAGCCGTCCCAGGTGCCGGAATGCACCGAGGGAGGCGCGGCGGCAGAAGAAGAACTCATCGTGAGCTGGTCGCCGCGGCGTTCGACAAAGCTTGGGCGCACGGCGGAGCAAAGAAGAAGAAGAAGAAGAAGAAGAAGAAGAAGAAGAAGAAGAAGAAGAAGAAGAAGAAGAAGAAGGAGAAGAGCAAGGAGTAGTGGGAAGGAGGGGCGCGCGTGCTCTGCCGCACCCCCCTCCTCCCCCTACTTATAGCCTCATGGGCTGCGAAGCCGAGGGGGCGGTCGTGGGATTTACTGCGCCCACGGCCCCACGACCCCCACGTTCCACGACAAAGTTACTGCACACAGGAACTCCACGGGAATCCCAACCATCCGCATGGGCCACAGCGGATCCGCTCGGGCACCGAGGCACGGTAGTGGCGGGCCCCGCCTACGGGCCTGTCCCGTGACGCGCGTAGGCTGGCAGACTGGCCCAGCCGCGTGTCATCACGTGACAGGCCCAGAACGGGCGGCGGCCTGGAGGCTTAGGAAGCACGCTACTTGGATCCCGCCGCGACGTTCGAAATATTGTGCGAGTCAGAGTTGGGCGAGTCCGACTCCTAGCCGGCCCGGCAGAAGTCAAGCGAGAACCATGTGTCGAGCACCCGGAAAGAGAAACTACTGAGGCTTCTCGGCCGATCGTCCGCGGTGCCTCACCAGCTTCGGGGACTACTGTCGGAGTAATGGGCCATGGGTAGGCTCACCCGAGCCCCAGAACCTTTCAAGACATCGGGGCAGGTTGCGCCCCTCAAGACCCCCAGGACGAAGAGCCGCCTTCTGAGAAGTCGGCGGCAAGGCGACCGACTGCCTACTCGTGGCCGAGTCCCGGGGACGACTTCAGGATAAGCCGACTCCTGACTGGCGACTTCAAGAGAAGCCGGCCTTGGGGAGTCAGCCCGCGACTCCAGCAAAACCCCACGTCTCATCAAGAGGGACAGGACAGGGGAGTGGCTACAGTGAAGACTGCTCCCACCCCTTTCCAAAGACAGGCATAGTCACAGTACGCCGTACCCAAGGAGATATCCGTGCGGCGTGGCACTATTGCCATGCTAGCCCTGACATCAGCACCGATGGACCAAATCCTGCGCCCATGACGGCTTGTCTGTACGACCTTCGGGCAGCGGGTCCCACCGGCCAGCAGGATCCCAGAAGACGGCAAGTGCGCCACAAGTCGGACCCGTCGGGAGTCGGCCCCCGAGAGTCGGCCGGCTCCTCCCCCGGGGCCCACGCACCATCAACCAGATGTGATGGAAAGTGGCAATAGTGATCGCCCACCAGGCGGCGGGGCTGTTGCCACGACTCCATGATGAAGCCCGCGTCATTAGAAGCACGACTACATTAATCAGCAGCCGGCAAGACCCGCCCGCGGTGGACGCGGCATGTCGGCTCCGTACCTAGCCAGTCAGCGGGGCCCAGCAGTCGGCGGGCCCCAGCAGTCGGCGAAGAAGACAGAGGCCGGAGGCACTAACGGCTGGGCCCGCGTTCAGCCGGATTACCATTGTACCCCTGGGGGTAGGCCTATATAAACCCCCCAGGGCACCACTGCAAAGGGTTGGAATCCATTAGCACTAGACCAGACCATACAGGAAGGAGAGACCTAGCCTTGCCTTCTCCTACCTTCAGGAAATAGCTCTAGGAGCAATCGTGTAAACACTTTGCCATAGTGATCATGCGGAGACCCCGCAGAGCAGCAGTAGGGGTATTATCTCCCCGGAGAGCCCTGAAGCTGGGTAAGATTCGCCGGCGTGCATGTCTTCGCCTCATCCTGTTTCCAGGCACCGGCGACGTTCTACTCGCCCCCACCATGATAAGCCATCCTTTGGCATATGTCGCACCCAACCCCCGACAACTCCTAAGTCAATATACTCTAACATAGGTGACTTTGTCGCCGACCAATTCTAGATGAAGTTCTCTTGTGTTCCTTTTTTCGTGCTCTTGCATTTGTCTCATGCATATTTGTTTCCAACTTCATCTAGACTTCTTTTTAGTTTCTTCTCTTTTTTTCTGTTATGCATTCCTTGCATCCAATTCATTGCAAATCTTTCAGTTAATTCCTTGCAAATCATTGTGAGATATTACTTGTCTAGTGACCTGAGGTGACAAGTGTTTTCTCTGCGATGAACTCGGTCTCACCGGTCTGATGCTTTTGGTCCAACCAAATCCTCTCGGTACAACCGAACCATACAACTCGGTGTCACTGATTTCACTACAGGAAAGACATCTTGCCACTTGTTTTTGCATTCTTTTTGACCCAGCTCCACTCAATGAATCTTGTCCTCAACCAGCATCCCATTCAACTTGTTGCTTTGTTCTGTGACTCAAGGACCAAACCCATCATGACAAAATCCATAAGAACCCTTCTTGGAAATTGATGTCAAAGGGGGAGAGAGAGATCACATCAAAGATTAATCATATCTATAGGGGGAGAGAATACTCAAGGGAAGAAAGAGTAATCATCAAGGACCCTAGACGCTTGGTGTTCAAGAGGAGAGAAGTCACATGTCTTCAAGAGGGGAAAGACATGTTCATATTTGCTCGTTTGCATTAGCTCTATTTATTTCCTTTGAGCTCTGACTTTTCTCTGATTTTCTATTCCCTATCTTCTGCCAGTATCCCATGCTAGATTCAGGGGGAGAAAGACATCTAAGGGGAGGAAATCCTTGAATTTATTGCACATCTTTACCTTTGGGGACATGTCTATATTCAATGTGGTACTTAGTACTCACTCTACATGTCATCCCAGTCTTGGTACTCTTGTGGTTTCTTTTGTTTGCTCTGGCCAGTAGGTGTATCTGTGTTATCTAACCTTGTTTACGTAGGTTCATTCCATCCTAAGCCAACTCAAGACCACCAGGTAAGTATATGCATCACAGTCATGCGTATGAGAAATTCTTGCTGATGTACATACTGTTTGCAAGGAGGACTCATGAGCATGAAGGTACATTTTTCATATTCACATCATCTGCTCTGATGCATATAGCCAAGATACATGTAACACATTGCTTACTCTGTCATGTTTATGCATTCACATGCTTCTATATTCCATATTCACATGATTTCATACATGTAGGGGGAGCCTATGCATGTTACATGTCTTATCAAAGCTTTACTTACTATTCTCTATATCTTTATCTAAAGCTTTGATGTATGTTGTCATCAATTACCAAAATGGGGAGATTGAAAGCACAAGTGCTCCCTAGGTGGTTTTGGTAATTAATGTCAACATATCTCTTGTTGGACTAACACTTTTACCTAGTATGTTTCAGATAAGTTCAACAATGGAGTGGCATGGACTAGAGGATGTGGAACCCCTTCAAAATGCTAAGGAAAAATGATTGGCTCAAGCTCCAAGCTCAAGACTCTAAATTTTCTATTTTAGTGATCCAAGATCACATTGAGTCTATAGGAAAGGCAATACTATTAAGAAGGGATGAGGTGTTGCTTAATGGCTTGCTTGCTCAAAGTGCTTAGTGATATGCACCTAAGCCCTCAACCACTTTCTCACTTCCAAATATGACCCACACCAAATATCCAACTCGGCCCCACCGATTCTTTCTATCCGGAGCCACCGAGTTTAGTTGACATAGCCACTACCAGAAACCCTAATCAGTTCGGTCTCACCGATGGGATCTCGGTCTCGCCGAGATGGGCTTGCAAACTCTCGGTTACCCATTGCAATACTTTCGGTCCCACCGAGATATGCAATCGGCCCCACCGAGTTTGCTTGGCCAACTCTCTGTTTCGCTTATTACCCAAATCGGTCCCACCGAGTTTGAGTAATCGGTCAAACTGAGTTTTGGATTTACCCTAACCCTAGCACATCGGTCCCACCGAGTTGATCCAGTCAGTCCCACTGAAAACCCTAACGGTCACTAGATTTGCTGAATCGGTTCGACCGAGTTTATCAATTCGGTCCCACCGAGATTGGCAAGTTGTGTGTAACGGTTAGATTTTGTGTGGAGGCTATATATACCCCTCCACCACCTCTTCATTCGTGGAGAGAGCCATCAGAACAAACCTACACTTCCAACTTACTTTTTCTGAGGGAGAACCACCTACACGTGTGTTGAGGCCAAGATATTCCATTCTTACCATATGAATCTTGATCTCTAGCCTTCCCCAAGTTGCTTTCCACTCAAATCCTCTTTCCACCAAATCCATATCCTGTGAGAGAGAGCTGAGTGTTGGGGAGACTATCATTTGAAGCACAAGAGCAAGGAGTTCATCATCAACACACCATTTGTTACTTCTTGGAGAGTGGTGTCTCCTAGATTGGCTAGGTGTCACTTGGGAGCCTCCGACAAGATTGTGGAGTTGAACCAAGGAGTTTGTAAGGGCAAGGAGATCGCCTACTTCGTGAAGATCTAACGCTAGTGAGGCAAGTCTTTCGTGGGCGACGGCCATGGTGGGATAGACAAGGTTGCTTCTTCGTGGACCCTTCGTGGGTGGAGCCTGATACGTCTGCAATGTATCTATAATTTTTGATTGCTCCATGCTATATTATCTACTGTTTTGGACATTATTGGGCTTTATTATCCACTATATTATTTTTGGGACTAACCTACTAACCGGAGGCCCAGCCCAGAATTGCTATTTTTTCTTGCCTATTTTAGGGTTTCGAAGAAAAGGAATATCAAACAGAGTCCAAACGGAATGAAACCTTCGGGAACGTGATTTTCTCAACAAACAAGACTCGAGAGACTTGGACCCTACGTCAAGAAACAAAAGAGAATGCCACGAGGTAGGTGGGCACGCCTACCCCCCAGGCGCGCCCACCACCCTCGTGGGCCCCCTGTTGCTCCACCAACGTACTTCTTCCACCTATATATACCTACATACCCCCAAACGATCAGATACGGATCCAAAACCCTAATTCCACCGCCGCAACTTTCTGTATCCACAAGATCCCATCTTGGGGCCTGTTCCGGAGCTTCGCCGGAGGGGGCATCGATCACGCAGGGCTTCTACATCATCACCATAGCCCCTACGATGAAGTGTGAGTAGTTCACCTCAGACCTACGGGTACATAGTTATTAGCTAGATGGCTTCTTCTCTCTTTTTGGATCTCAATACAATGTTCTCCCCCTCTCTTGTGGAGATCTATTCGATGTAATCTTCTTTTTGCGGTGTGTTTGTTGAGACCGATGAATTGTGGGTTTATGATCAAGTCTATCTATGAATAATATTTGAATCTTCTATGAATTCTTTTATGTATGATTGGTTAACTTTGCAAGTCTCTTTGAATTATCAGTTTGGTTTGGCCTACTAGATTGATCTTTCTTGCAATGGGAGAAGTGCTTAGCTTTGGGTTCAATCTTGCCGTGTCCTTTCCCAGTGACAGTAGGGGCAGCAAGGCACGTATTGTATTTTTGCCATCGAGGATAACAAGATGGGGTTTTCATCATATTGCATGAGTTTATCCCTCTACATCATGTCATCTTGCTTAAGGTGTTACTCTGTTTTCATTAACTTAATACTCTAGATGCATGCTAGATAGTGGTCGATGAGTGCAGTAATAGTAGTAGATGCAGGCATGAGTCGGTCTACTTGTCTCGGACGTGATGCCTATATACATGATCATACCTAGATATTCTCATAACTATGCTCAATTCTGTCAATTGCTCAACATTAATTTGTTCACCCAGCATAGAATATTTATGCTCTTGAGAGAAGCCACTAGTGAAACCTATGGCCCCCGGGTCTATCTTCATCATATTAATCTTCCAATACTTAGTTATTTCCTTTGCTTTCTACTTTTATTTTATATTACTTTGCATCTTTATCATAAAAATACCAAAATATTATCTTATCATATCTATCAGATCTCACTCTCGTAAGTGGCCGTGTAGGGATTGACAACCCCTTATCGCGTTGGTTGCGAGGATTTATTTGTTTTGTGCAGGTACGAGGGACTCGCGCATAGCCTCCTACTGGATTGATACCTTGGTTCTCAAAAACTGAGGGAAATAATTACGCTACTTTGTTGCATCATCCCTTCCTCTTCGGGGAAAACCAACGCAGTGCTCAAGAGGTAGCAAGAAGGATTTCTGGCGCCGTTGCCGGGGAGTCTATGCAAAAGTCAATATACCAAGTACCCATCACAATCCTTATCTCCCGCATTACATTATTTGCCATTTGCCTCTCGTTTTCCTCTCCCCCACTTCACCCTTGCCATTTTATTTGCCCTCTCTCTCTCTATCCTCCCTCTCTTTTGCCATTCACCTCTTTTCCGTTTGCTTGTCGTTATGGCTAGTCCCTTATCTTCTTCGTTGTCTCCTGAGAATGAAATTTTAAATTTTAAGCAAAGACTAGGAGAAAACTTAAAAGATTCCTGGTCGAGGATAATGGAGTCTTATCGTAATTGTGCTTTTGAAGTGAACCTTAGAATCTTGCTTCGCAATTTCTATGTTGGATTAAATATGTCTCATAGACAACTCTTGGATTGCATTGCCAAAGGCAATTTTATTGAAATTGATCCCCATATTGCGCTTGAATTTATAGAAGGTATAGTGGGAACACTGCCTCAACAAAAGGGGCCTCATCCTACCCAGGAAGAGACACAAGTTTTTGAAAAAAATTGTGAAGTCACTAAGATTTTACAGAAGTCTCTTGAACCTCTTAAGAACGTTAGCGGAAATATCAACCGTATGAATATGTTGATTACTCTTTGCAATAAGCAGTTGGATTCTTTAGATCTAAAAATTTCAGAATATGAAGGGAAACATAAAGAACCTCCTAGATTCGAGCTTGATTCCGCTAAAAAGTTGAAAACCAAAGATGGCAATATCTAGATCTATCCTTGCTTGTTATGCCTAGCTAGGGGCGTTAAACGATAGCGCTTGTTGGAAGGCAACCCAATTTTATTTTTATTCCTTGCTGTTTTCTCCTGTTTAGTAATAAATAATTTATTTAGCCTCTGTTTAGGTTGTGTTTTTTGTGATTACTTAGTGTTTGTGCCAAGTATAACCGTTTGGAAGACTTGGGGAAAATCTTGTTAATCTTGCTGTAAAAAACAGAAACCTTAGCACTCACAAGAACTGCTGCCATTTTTATTTGGAAAGTGATATTTAGTTAATTCTTTTTGCAGATGATCAATAGATAAATTCCTCACGTCCGGAAATTTATTTTGGAATTTTTTGGGTTCCAGATCTTGCTCTAGCTACAGATTACTACAGACTGTTCTGTTTTTGACAGATTCTGTTTTTCGTGTGTTGTTTGCTTATTTTGATGAATCTATGGCTAGTAAAATAGTTTATAAACCATAAAGAAGTTGGAATACAGTAGGTTTAACACCAATATAAATAAAGAATGAGTTCATTACAGTACCTTGAAGTGGTATTTTGTTTTCTTTCGCTAACGGAGCTCACGAGATTTTCTACTTTAAGTTTTGTGTTGTGAAGTTTTCAAGTTTTGGGTAAAGATTTGATGGATTATAGAACAAGGAGTGGAAAGAGCCTAAGCTTGGGGATGCCCATGGCACCCCCAAGATAATATAAGGACACCTAAAAGCCAAAGCTTGGGGATGCCCCGGAAGGCATCCCCTCTCTTCGTCTACTTCTATCGGTAACTTTACTTGGAGCTATATTTTTATTCACCACATGATATGTGTTTTGCTTGGAGCGTCTTGTATTATTTGAGTCTTTATTTGTTAGTTTACCACTATCATCCTTGCTGTACACACCTTTTGAGAGAGCCATACATGATTTGGAATTTGTTAGAATAATCTATGTGCTTTGCTTATATCTTTTGAGTTATGTAGTTTTGCTCTAGTACTTCACTTATATCTTTTAGAGCACGGTGTTGAATTTGTTTTATAGAAACTATAGATCTCTCATGCTTCACTTAGATTATTTTGAGATTCTTAAATATCATGGTAATAATCCTAATATGCTAGGTATTCAAGATTAGTAAAAAAAATCCTAGGAGTGTTTTGAATACTAAGAGACATTTGATGCTTGATGATTGTTTTGAGATATGGAGGTAATAATATCAAAGTCGTGCTAGTTGAGTAGTTGTGAATTTGAGAAGTGCTTGTGTTGAAGTTTGCAAGTCCCGTAGCATGCACGTATGGTAAACGTTATGTAACAAATTTGAAACATGAGGTGTTTTTTGATTGTCTTCCTTATGAGTGGCGGTCGGGGACGAGCGATGGTCTTTTCCTACCAATCTATCCCCTAGGAGCATGCGCGTAGTGCCGAGGTTTTTTGATGACTTGTAGATTTTTGCAATAAGTATGTGAGTTCTTTATGACTAATGCTGAGTCCATGTATTATACGCACTCTCACCCTTCCATCATTGCTAGCTCTTCGGTACCGTGCATTGCCCTTTCTCACATTGAGAGTTGGTGCAAACTTCGCCGGTGCATCTAAACCCCGTGATATGATACGCTCTTTCACACATAAACCTCCTTATATTTTCCTCAAAACAGCCACAATACCTACCTATTACGGCATTTCCATAGCCATTCCGAGATATATTGCAATGCAACTTTCCACCATCCCGTTTATCATGACACATTCATCATTGTCATATTGCTTAGCATGATCATGTAGTTGACATAGTATTTGTGGCAAAGCCACCGTTCATAATTCTTTCATACATGTCACTCTTGGTTCATTGCATATCCCGGTACACCGTCGGAGGCATTCATATAGAGTCATCTTTTTTTCTAGCATCGAGTTGTAATCATTGAGTTGTAAATAAATAGAAGTGTGATGATCATAATTTTCTAGAGCATTATCCCAAGTGAGGAAAAAAAGAAAAAAAAGAGAAAGGCCATATAAAAAAAGAGAAAGGCCTAAATAAAAAATGATGAGAGAAAAAGAGAGAAGGGACAATGTTACTATCCTTTGCCACACTTGTGCTTCAAAGTAGCACCATGATCTTCATGATAGAGAGTCTTTTGTTTTGTCACTTTCATATACTTGTGGGAAATTTTCATTATAGAACTTGGCTTGTATATTCCAACAATGGGCCTCCTCAAGTGCCCTAGGTCTTCGTGAGCAAGCAAGTTGGATGCACACCCACTTAGTTTCTTTTGTTGAGCTTTCATACATTTATAGCTCTAGTGCATCCGTTGCATGGCAATCCCTACTCCTTGCATTAACATCAATCAGTGGGCATCTCCATAGCCCATTGATTAGCCTCGTTGATGTGAGACATTCTCCCTTTTTGTCTTCTCCACATAACCCCCATCATCACATTCTATTCCACCCATAGTGCTATGTCCATGGCTTGCGCTCATATATTGCGTGAAAGTTTATAGGTTTGAGATTGCTAAGGTATGAAACAAATGCTTGGCTTGTCATCGGGGTTGTGCATGATGAGAGCATTCTTGTGTGACGAAAATGGAGCATGACTAAACCATATGATTTTGTAGGGATGAACTTTCTTTCGCCATGTTATTTTGAGAAGACATAATTGCTTAGTTAGTATGCTCGAAGTATTATTATTTTTATGTCAATATGAACTTTTGTCTTGAATCTTTCGGATCTGAATATTCATACCACAATTAAGAAGAATTACATTAAAATTATGCCAAGTAGCACTCCGCATCAAAATTATGTTTTTATCATTTACCTACTTGAGGACGAGCAGGAATTAAGCTTGGGGATGCTTGATACGTCTCCAACGTATCTATAATTTTTGATTGATCCATGCTATATTATCTATTGTTTTGGACATTACTGGGCTTTATTATCCATTTTTATATTATTTTTGGGACTAACCTACTAACCAGAGGCCCACCCGAGAATTGCAGTTTTTTTTGCCTATTTTAGGGTTTCGAAGAAAAGGTATCAAACGGAGTCCAAACGGAATGAAACCTTCGGGAACGTGATTTTCTGAACGAACAAGACCCAGGAGACTTGGACCCTACGCCAAGGAACAAAAGAGGAGGCCACGAGGTAGGGGGCACGCCTACCCCCCCCCCCTCCCCCAGGCACACCCTCCACCCTTGT
>NC_057794.1:450892391-450946852 GCF_018294505.1 Triticum aestivum
TCACGGAGGGCTTCTACATCATCACCATAGCCCCTCCGATGAAGTGTGAGTAGTTCACCTCAGACCTACGGGTCCATAGTTATTAGCTAGATGGCTTCTTCTCTCTTTTTGGATCTCAATACAATGTTCTCCCCCTCTCTTGTGGAGATCTATTCGATGTAATCTTCTTTTTGCGGTGTGTTTGTTGAGACTGATGAATTGTGGGTTTATGATCAAGTCTATTTATGAATAATATTTGAATCTTCTATGAATTCTTTTATGTATGATTGGTTATCTTTGCAAGTCTCTTCGAATTATCAGTTTGGTTTGGCCTACTAGATTGATCTTTCTTGCAATGGGAGAAGTGCTTAGCTTTGGGTTCAATCTTGCGGTGTCCTTTTCCAGTGACAGTAGGGGCAGCAAGGCACGTATTGTATTGTTGCCATCGAGGATAACAAGATGGGGTTTTCATCATATTGCATGAGTTTATCCCTCTACATCATGTCATCTTGCTTAAGGCGTTACTCTGTTTTCATTAACTTAATACTCTAGATGCATGCTGGATAGCGGTCGATGAGTGGAGTAATAGTAGTAGATGCAGGCAGGAGTCGGTCTACTTGTCTCGGACGTGATGCCTATATACATGATCATACCTAGATATTCTCATAACTATGCTCAATTCTGTTTCTCCAAATTGCGTTTGCACACTCCAAACCCATACTTTTACATTCTGGCAAGTTGCATGCTTTACTTTCCGCTGCTCATATACTCTTTGCATGCTTGCTTGATATGTATTGTGTTTGTTAAACTTGTGCCAAAACTCCACTTCAACCTAAAGAAATTAAAAACTGCAACTTTTAGCACTTAGTGTCTAATCACCCCCCCCCCCTCTAGACACCTCTTCTCGATCCTTTCACACTGCTTCCAAAGCAGTCAACCTTGAACTCCCCTCCACCGGTGACACCATAGTCACGTCACCCCTCCCTCCATGTCGCTTCTGGTTTGGCCTTGTCGGTGGCCCCGCCATAGTTGTTCCTCCCCTCGGCGCCTCTCTTCTCCTTGGGGCTACACTCTCCAAAAGAAGTACCAATTAATTAAGTGGGCAGCATTATGTCATTGAAAGAAATTTGGCGGTCTAGGGATCCTCAGTTCCAAACTTATGAACCGTGCCCTCCTTTCCAAGTTGCTATGGAAACTCGCCCAAAACGAGCATGGACTCTGGGCGGATATCCTTAGAGCGAAATATTTTCCCGATGGGAATTTCCTTACCTCTAAGGCCAAAGGGCTGACATTCTGGAATTGGATCCAGGCTGTCAACCCGTCCTTTGCATTAGGAGCGAAGCTTAGTGTTAACGACGACAACTCCACGTGATTTTGGTTAGACCACTGGTTTTGCTTGGAGCCGTTGTGGCGCAGCTTGTTGGGGAACGCAGTAATTTCAAAAAAATTCCTACGCACACGCAAGATCATGGTGATGCACAGCAACAACAGGGGAGAGTATCGTCTACATACCCTCGTAGACCGTAAGTGGAAGTGTTATGAGAATGCGATTGATGTAGTCATACGTCTTCATGATCCGACCGATCCAAGTACCGAACGCACGGCACCTCCGAGTTCAGCACACGTTCAGCTCGATGACGTCCCACGAACTCCGATCCAGCAGAGCTTCACGGGAGAGTTTCGTCAGCACGACGACGTGATGACGGTGATGGCGTTGCTACCGACGCAAGGCTTCGCCTAAGCACCGCTACGATATGATCGAGGTGGATTATGGTGGATGGGGGCACCGCACATGGCTTGGAACAATCAACTTGTGTGTTCTATGGTGCCCCCTGCCCTCGTATATAAAGGAGCAAGGGGGAGTCTGGCCGGCCCCTGTAGGGTGCGCCAGGAGGAGGATTCCTCCTCCTAGTAGGTGTAGGACTCCCCTTTCCTACTCCTACTAGGAGGAGGAAAGGAAGGAGGAAAGGAAGAAGGAAGGAGAGGGAGGAAAGGAGGAAAGGGGGGTCGGGCCCCTAGTCCAATTCGGTTTGGGCTAAGGGGGCGCGCGCCCTGCCTCCTCTCTTCCACCACTTGGCCCATGAGGCCCAATACTTCTCCCCCGTATTCCCGTAACTCTCCGGTACTTCGAAAAATACCCGAATCACTCGAAACCTTTCCGACATCCGAATATAGTCGTCCAATATATCGATCTTTATGTCTTGACCATTTTGAGACTCCTCGTCATGCCCCCGATCTCATCCGGGACTCCAAACTACCTTCGGTACATCAAATCACATGAAATCATAATACCAACCGTCACCGAACGTTAAGCGTGCGGACCCTACGGGTTCGAGAACTATGTATACATGACCGAGACATGTCTCCGGTTAATAACCAATAGCGGAACCTAGATGCTCATATTGGTTCCTACATATTCTATGAAGATCTTTATCGGTCAAATTGCATAACAACATATGTTGTTCCCTTTGTCATAGGTATGTTACTTTCCCGAGATTCGATCGTCGGTATCTCAATACCTAGTTCAATCTCGTTACCGGAAAGTCTCTTTACTTGTTCCGTAATACATCATCCCGCAACTAACTCATTAGTTCCAATGATTGCAAGGCTTATCGTGATGTGCATTACCGAGAGGGCCCAAAGATACCTCTCCGACAATCGGAGTGACAAATCCTAATCTCAATCTATGCCAACTCAACAAGTACCATCGGAGAGACCTGTAGAGAACCTTTATAATCACCCAGTTACGTTGTGACGTTTGGTAGCACACAAAGTGTTCCTCCGATATTCGGGAGTTGTATAATCTCATAGTCATAGGAATATGTATAAGTCATGAAGAAGGCAATAGCAATATACTAAACGATCAAATGCTAAGCTAACGGAATGGGTCAAGTCAATCACATTATTCTCTAATGATGTGATCCCATTAATCAAATGACAACTCATGTCTATGGCTAGGAAACTTAACCATCTTTGATTCAACGAGCTAGTCAAGTAGAGGCATACTAGTGACACTCTGTTTGTCTATGTATTCACACATGTACTAAGTTTCCGATTAATACAATTCTAGCATGAATAATAAACATTTATCATGAGATAAGGAAATAAATAATAACTTTATTATTGCCTCTAGGGCATATTTCCTTCAGTCTCTCACTTGCACTAGAGTCAATAATCTAGTTCACCTCTTTATGTGATTAGTTCACATCTCCATGTGACTAATACCCAAAGGGTTTACTAGAGTCAATAATCTAGTTCACATCGTTATGTGATTAACACCCAAAGAGTGATCATGTTTTGCTTGTGAGAGAAGTTTAGTCCACGGGTCTACAATATTCAGATCGGTATGTATTTCGCAAATTTCTATGTCTGCAATGCTCTGCACGGAGCTACTGTAGCTAATTGCTCCCACTTTCAATATGTATCCAGATCGAGACTTAGAGTCATCTAGATTGATGTAAAAATCTTGCATCGACGTAACTCTTTACGACAAACTCTTTTATCACCTCCATAACCGAGAAATATTTCCTTAGTCCTCTAAGGATAATTTTGACCGCTGTCCAATGATCTACTCCTAGATCACTATTGTACTCCCTTGCCAGAATCATGCTAAGGTATACAATAGGACTAGTAAACAGCATAGCATACTTTATAGAACCTATGACTGAGGCATAGGGAATGAATTTTCATTCTCTTTCTATTTTCTGTTGTGATCGGGTTTTTGAGTTTTTACTCAACTTCACACCTTGCAACACAAGCAAGAACTCCTTCTTTGATTGTTCCATTTTGAACTACTTCAAAATCTTGTCAAGGTATGTACTCATTGAAAAAACTTATTAAGCGTCTTGATCTATCTCTATAGATCTTGATGCTCAATGTGTAAGCAGCTTCATCGAGGTCTTTCTGTGAAAAAATCTTTTCAAACACTCCTTTATTCTTTCTAGAAAATTCTACATTATTTCTGATCAACAATATGTCATTCACATATACTTATCAGAAATGGTGTAGTGCTCCCACTCACTTTCTTGTAAATACAGGCTTCACCACAAGTCTGTATAAAACCATATGTTTTGATCACTTTATCAAAGCATATATTCCAACTCCGAGATGATTGCACCAGTCCATAGATGGATCGCTAGAGCTTGCTCACTTTGTTAGCACCTTTAGGATCGACAAAACCTTCTGGTTGCATCATATACAACTCTTAGTTAAGAAATCCATTAAGGAATGCAGTTTTCACATCCATTTGCCAGATTTCATAAAATGCGGCAACTGCTCACATGATTCGGACAGACTTTTAAGCATCGCTACGAGTGGGAAAATCTCATCGTAGTTAACATCTTGAACTTGTCGAAAACCTTTTGCGACAATTTGAGCTTTGTAGATAGTAACACCACTATCAGTGTCCGTCTTCCTCTTGAAAATCCATTTATTCTCAATGACTCACCGATCATCAGGCAAGTTAATCAAAGTCCATACTTTGTTCTCATACATGGATCCTATCTCAGATTTCATGGCCTCGAGCCATTTCGCGGAATCTGGGTTCATCATCGCTTCCTCATAGTTTGTAGGTTCATCATGGTCTAGTAACATGACTTCCAGAAAGGATTACCATACCACTCTGGTGCGGACCATACTCTGGTTGTCCTACGAGGTTCGGTAGTAACTTGATCTGAAGTTTCATGATCATCATCATTAGCTTCCTCACAAATTGGTGTAGAGATCACTAGAACTGATTTCTGTGATGAAATACTTTCCAATTCGGGAAAAAGTACAATTACCTCATCAAGTTCTACATTCCTCCCACTCACTTCTTTCGAGAGAAACTTCTTCTAGAAAGGATCCACTCTTTAGCAACAAAGATATTGCCTTTCGGATCTGTGATAGAAGGTGTACCCAACAGTTTCTTTTGGGTATCCTATGAAGACGCACTTTTTTGATTTAGGTTTGTGCTTATCAGGTTGAAACTTTTTCACATAAGCATCACAACCCCAAACTTTAAGAAACGACAGCTTAGGTTTCTTGCTAAACCACAGTTCATACGGTGTCGTCTCAACGGATTTAGATGGTGCCCTTTTTATCGTGAATGTAGTTGTCTCTAATTCATAACCCCAAAAATGGTAGTGGTAAATCGGCAATAAACATCATAGATTGCACTATATCCAATGAAGTACGGTTATGATGTTCGGACACACCATTATGCTGTGGTGTTCCAGGTGGCACGAATTTTTTAAACTATTCCATGTTGTTTTAATTGAAGACCAAACTCGTAACTCAATTATTCATCTCTACGATCAGATCGTAGAAACTTTGTTTCTTGTCACGATGATTTTCCACTTCACTCTGAAATTCTTTGAACTTTTCAAATATTTCAGACTTATGTTTCATCAAGTATATATACCCATATCTGCTCAAATCATCTGTGAAGGTCAGAAAGTAACGATACCCACCGCGAGCCTCAACACTCATCGGACCGCATACATCAGTATGTATTATTTCCAATAAGTCAGTTGCTCGCTCCATTGTTAGGGAGAACGGAGTCTTAGTCATCTTGCCCATGAGGCCTCATTAGTAAGCATCAAGTGATTCCAAAAACCCATCAACATGGAGTTTCTTCATGCGCTTTACACCAATATGACCTAAATGGCGGTGCCACAAATAAGTTGCACTATCATTATTAATTTTGCATCTTTTGGCTTCAATATTATGAATATGTGTATCACTACGATCGAGATTCAATAAACCATTTATATTGAGTGTATGACCATAGAAGGTTTTATTCATGTAAATAGAACAACAATTATTCTTTGACTTAAATGAATAACCGTATGGCAATAAACATGATCCAATCATATTCATGCTTAACGCAAACACCAAATGACATTTTGAAAGTGCTAGTGATCGACTAGAGGGGGGTGAATTGGCGATTTTTATGGAAGTCTTCAAAACATGGAAGTTTCAAAGACAAACGATAGAAATAAACCTATTATCATGCAGCGGAAGGTACACTACCCTAAGCAAGCCATAGTCAAATATTCAATGAAGTGAAAGCACAATGACTAATAGCAGCTAGGCAGTATAGATCAGGTAGGAAGATAGTGTGAAGCCAATCAGAACAAGCGGTCACTCAGTGAAGACAAAAGATAATGCAATCATACAATGACTTCACTAGAGCCAACAGTAAGTAAAGGAAAGGGAAGGATGAAACCAGTGACTCGTTGAAGACAATGATTTGTTGGACCAGTTCCAGTTGTTGTGACAACTGTACATCTGGTTAGGGAGGCTGGATTCAACTCAGAAGACCGTGTCTTCACCTTATTCCCCTTGATCTAAGGACACCCAGTCCTCGCCCAATAACTCTGGTAAGTCTTTAAGGTAGACTTCCAAACCTTCACAGACTTCGTTCACCGGTGATCCACAATGACTCTTGGATGCTCAGAACGTGACGCATAACCGGCTGGAGGATTCACAGTCCTCAAGTGTAATAAGTCTTCAGATCACACAGACAGGAAGACTCAAGTGATGCCTAACACTCTTTGGCTCTGGGTGTTTAGGGCTTTATCCTCGCAAGGAATTCTCTCTCAAAGGCTTCGAGGTGGGTTGCTCTCAAACGACAAAAGCCATACACTAACTCCGAGCAGCCAACCGTTTATGGTTGTAGGGGGTGGGCTATTTATAGCCACTAGGCAACCTGACCTGATTTGTCCGAAATGACCCTGGGTCACTAAGGAACTGACACGTGTTCCAACCGTCAGATTTCAAACACACACGACAACTTTACTTGGGCTACAAGCAAAGATGACTCACCCAGCTCTGGATAAGTTTTGCTCTCATTGTCTTCGCTCGAAGACATAGGATTTTGGTTAAGCATCACTTTAGTCATTCTAACTGGTTCACTTGGACCCCACTTAACAGTACGGTGGTTCCTATGACTCAACAAAGAAGAAAAAGAACGACGAAACTGCTAAGTCTTCGCGCTCCATAGTCTTCACGTGATGTCTTCTCTTGTCATAGTCTTCAATGTGAATGTCTTCACATACCACCTTTGACTTCAATGTCTTCATACATTTTTCGGGGTCATCTCTAGTAGGAAAACCGAATCAATGAGGGACTTCAACCTGTGTTATCCTGCAATTCTCACAAACACATTAGTCCCTCAACCAGGTTTGTCGTCAATACTCCAAAACCAACTAGGGGTGGCACTAGATGCACTTACAATCTCCCCCTTTTTGGTGATTGATGACAAACTGGATGAAGTTTTCAATGGGGAATAAAATATGTGAAATTGTAAAGGATAGGGTATTGTCTTCATAAGTTGCAGAGGCTCCCCTGAAGATGTGCATATAAGTAATTTGCTCTTTGAATGCAGATGCACATGGCAGGTTGTACTTGTGGAGATCCTCTTCAACCTATGATGACAATTCATCATGCATGATATGATGTAACAAAGATAATGACATGCATAATGGAAAATGGACGTCTGCAAAATGATCTAAGTGCAGAATTTATCATCGCACATGCGGAATTTATCATCGCATCACAGAATAGCAAATAAGTGGAAGACGACCATCGAGTTTAAGTGTTACAACTCAAAGAACCAAATGTATCAAAAACGAGAGTTGTAAGCACTTGGAAAATGTAGCAAAAAGTAAAGCAACCACCCATATTGACCCGCTTGAAGACTATCAACTCATATGCTTCTCCCCCTTTTGTCAGTGAGGACCAAAAAGGTTTGAAGACATAGAGCACCTAATCGTTCCCATGAGGAGCAGGCGAGGCAGCAGGGTCGTCATTGAGATCCGGTGGTGCAGAGGAACTTGGTGTAGTGTCGACACGCGCTGAAGTTGGAGGAGGTGAAGTTGCATCATCTTGGTCGTCGATGACTCTGGCATTTACGGTCGCAGCTGAGGACGAGTAGTCAGAGTCTTCAAGTGAGGGAGTCCGATGCAAGTGAGTATTTCTGGGAGGAGTTGAGTCAAACTTGAACTGTTCGGTGAAGCCATTGTCTTGCAGATCATCTTCAGCACTGAGTAGGGTCAAACTCTTCCACGACCTCCGACAGGTTTCATGAGTGACAAAGGCATTCTTGGTGGCAAGATTGCGATAGCGGTTGACATCCACCAAGAGGCTTTGCATCTGACGCTTAAGCCAGTCATGATGTTTGTCCTGTTTCTGATGCAGCACGACGAGAAGCTCTCGGTCATTTAGGACACGAGACCGTCTTCAAGGCCTTTGTGCAATGGTTCTACCAGTGGCGTCAGTCTAAGCGCGAGGGGCACGTGTGTTACCAACAAGAGGATAAACACGAGAAACTGTTGGAACTCCTTCAATAGGCTGGGTGAAGCTTTGGTGATCAACATTGTGAAGATAAAGGGGATCCTTAGCCGGCTCTGGGTAAATAGCTTCAACTGACAGATCAACCTCTGGCAAGAATATGAGATGATTGCACGCAGACGGCTGATAGTTGAAGGCGGAGTGATGCTTGATAAGACGCATGACCCATGGAGCATAGAATTTCAGCCCAAAGATGTCGGAGCCAGATGCAGCCAACTGCCTGGTGAAGAAGTCTTGAGCATTGAAGTTGATGCCATTGAAGATATAGAAAACCAAAGTCTTCATTGCTCCTTCAAGCTTTGCTGCAGATGAATGTCCTTTGACAGGCCATAGAGTCTTCCTGGTGATATGGTAAATGGTGCGAGGCAGGTACTCTAGGTCTTCAACAAAGTACTCAGATGGGTATTCAACGTCGTGAGGTAGAGGCTTCATCATGCTCAGCATTTGACTCATGTTGGGTTCTGGCTTCTGAAAGATGCTTTCCAAGGCATTTTGATGTTGTTGACAACCTGGTTCATAGTATTCACCAGGAGTGGGCAGGCCTGTGAGCTCAATGATATCAAGAGCTTTAGCTTCATGATGGACATTGCCTGTCATCCACTCAAGGACCCAAGTCTTTGGATCCCTGTTGTAGCCTCGAATGTGAAGAGTTGCATAGAACTGTAGCAGAAGCTCTTCATTTCAGTGTTCCTTATCTATGACAAACTGCAATAGTCCAGCATCTCTGAAGCAATCCAATGCTTCCTCAAGGCAGGGCAGGCCAACTATAGCTTCAGAGTCGAGGCGCATATGTGGAAATATGCGCTCTTGATTGTATAGGACGCAGGAATAGTAGTTGCGCTGCTGATAGCTCCAGAACCGATCTGATGAAATGCGAGGTCTGGTATAAGGGTTCTTGGAGCTGTTGAAGAAGGTGTTATGTGCCATGAAGCCATTCACATTGAAGACCCCAGGTGAAGTGGCAGTGCCTGGTAATCGTGGAAGTCTTGGCTTGGGCTTTTCGACTTGAGGTCTGTGCTCGACATGATACTCAAATTGTGGACCCGCAGCAGGTGGAGGAACCAGAACGGGCCAGCGAACCATAACTGGCTGACCACGATCAAATGCCAACTCAATTGTATGAGGTCTTGGAGGGGGAACAGGAGCATTGGCATTGTCTTCATGGGCTTCAGGGGCCACATTGGGTTCAGGTGCTTGTACCTCAGGTGCTTCAGCATTGACTTCGGGTGCAGCAGTGGCTTCCGATGCTTGGACTTCTGGCACCGCAGTAGCTTCAGGCACCGTATTGGCTTCAGCCATGACGACATCATTGGCTTCAGCGGTGATGTTGGTGGCCGCCTCAGGGTTGTTAACCTCCACTTCAGGAGCTGGAGGGTCGGACACGTTCTCCTCGAGAACAACATCTTAGTGGGACGGGGGTGTAGCAACTCTTTCAACTCTTGGTGCTTCTTCTTCATTGGCTGATGCAGCTGGAATATCTTCAGCCATTTTGGCTTCAGACTCACACACGTGCATAGTGGGACTGACTTGGGGCCTTGGTCCTTTGCGAAGCCTGCGTAATGCTGGCGACGCTTGTGGAGATGGAGTGCGCTGGGCCTCAAAGTCATCATATTCTTGCACTGGTGGGGTAGCTTGCGGTTGGGGATAGCTTGGAGTGTCTTGTCGTTGTTGGTGATCAGCCCACGATGCATCCTGAGCAGTTGGCGTCAGAGGACGACCAATGCTGATGAGTTTGCTGTGCGTGAGCACACGCGATGATACCAATTGGTGCTCGATCTGAGGAAGGACTTCATCATCTTCAACATTGTTGTGAGGACCAATGTCTTCAGCTGTGGTGGGGTCAACAGCTGGATTGTCTTCAGCTTCAGGAGCCTCTGGAGAAGCAGGCTCATGAATTACCACTTGGCGTTCTTGATTTTCAGACGCGGGATGAGCCACTGAGATTGGCTCGCCTTCAAGGGCTCTATGGGAGCAGCCCGATCTCTCTTCTTGGTTTTGCGTTTCTTGGTTGGAGGAGCATCATCAGTGGTGCCCTTGGTTTTGCGTTTTCTGGCTTCAGCTTCAGCAGCCCTTGTTTTCTTCAGTTCTGAAGCCACTGTGGGGACCTTAGGCTTTGAGCCTGTCATACTGGCTGGGAAGACAATTGGATGTACTTCCTGCCTTGGTGCTTCGGGTTCTGCCACAGCTGGCTTCTTCTTCTTCTTGGCCGCCATTCGGGGGTCGATCCCTGGTCTCCCCAAGGCCTTGTGCTTTTCATCTTCATTGTATCCCTGAACACATTTAGCAGCAAGATCCTTCATGCGCTCACGAGAACCTTTGGCTTCTTCGCGTTTGGTTTGGAATGCTTCCTTAAGCTCATGCATCATGGTCTGGAAGTTCTGAATGTCTTCAACGTTGAGCTTGGCCATGTGCTTCTTGAACTGAGCCTTTTCATAATCAATCTTATGCTTCAGTTCAACAATCTTCTGAGCTAGAGCCAGCTTAGCAGCAATGGCTCCATGGAAGGCAACGCTCAGGCCAATCGGAAGCTGATGATCATCAAAGCTGACATTTGGGCTGTCAAACCACTCATCAATGAATGTGTTGATGATTTCAACATCAAAGCGAGGAAGGTCATTGAAGATTTTTGCCTCTTGCTTGCTCTTGATCAACTGCTCAAGAGCATCATCGCCAAGATCATCGTCGTTGGACAGATCAATGGCATCATTGCGCAGAATAGCAGCAGCGGTCAGTGCTTGGCTAGTGGGTTGCAAGGGCATCTTCACCTTGGAGGGCTTGGAGATGCGTGACAAATCTTCAGACTGCACACTGTGTTCAGGAGGTGCAGTGGCCAGAGGCTTCGCTCGTGAGGCCTTTGATGCTGGGGAAGGCTTCGAAGGTTGAGGTTTCTTCAGCTTCTTTGGCTTCGGTGGTGCAGGCGCTTCGTCAGTATCAGCATCGTCTGCAGGCTCATCCACTGTTGTCCCTTGAACCATGATATGAGTGATGAGACCTTCTAGGTTGTAGAAGGGCCCAACAAGATTGGGCTCAGCTTCGCGTGTGCCATCGGCACAAGGAGCAGAGGGGCCTAGATTGAAGTCTAATCACCGTGACTTCTTGTTTTCTTTGGCTGAATTCTTGGCAAATTGGAAGTTGCGCTTGAACAGATTATCGTTGCGGCACCACAATAATGAAGATGGGTCGGCATCTGCAGGCTGTGGTCCACGGACCATGCAAGGATAGAAGCCTTGTTCAATGGCTTCAGCTCTGGACCTGGGTTGAAGATTTCTGTATAGAATGTCTCCCCATGGTCGTTTGATGGCATTCTTCTCAGCATACTCCTAGGTCACGAACCTGTACTTGAACCACTGTTCTGCCCAATATCTTCGAATCCATTGGATTCGAGTTTTTCACTGATTGTAGTCCTCCTCTGGATTTGTCTTGTACAACTCATAGAGGTCAGGAGGCAAATCTCTTGAGGTGTTTCCACGACGCTATCTGCCACCCTTCCATGCAGATTTCTTTGGTGCCATGAAGTTTAAACTGAAAGGCTTCAAAGCTGACAAAGTCTTCCTGGTCAGACAAGAACTGGCTTCAGGAGAGTTTATATGATGTTGTAAGAATTCTGCAAATGAATGCAGACTATGAGAACCAAGGGATTCTCCCACGGACATGTACATGTGACAGCATTAAGGTGTGAGGGAAGGGGAAGAGGTCATATGCATTCTCAGAAGATTTTGAAGATAAATTAGTTTAGAAGACATTGACCTCATAGTGCGAAGACATTCACTCATAGATAGAGAGTTGGTTCTAGATTTGTACGAATCCACGAATAAGTACAAGTGAGGAATCTAACTACTTTGTGAAGCATAAGTGAACATACTAGGCATATTATGAGATGCAGTATGAAATAGATTTAACTTGTGTGAATAGAAACTGCTTGTGGTAGAAAATGATGAATCTATAGGATCAAAGGGGCTGTAAAAAGGAGGTTTTATTTACCACACGAAGAACTGCTAGACAGAGTGGAAGAGGAGGCCGAGCAGTTCGAATCTTCCATGCCCTAACTTGGCGACGGAGGAAACCTACGGTGACGGCGGAGAAGACGATGTCCGCGGTCGGCGTGAAGACGGCGTCGGTGAGGTCGCGGCAGCGAAGCGCTTCGTCGCTGGCGTCGTCGAGGGCTAGCAGTGGCGCTAGGGTTTGTGTGAGAGTGGAAGAAGGGATAATGACTGTGGTGAGGCGTGTATTTATAGGGACGGGAACGGCACAGTGTTATTACACAGGTGCCCCTGGCGATTCACACCTGAAGGACACGTGGCTATCATGCAACACATCGGAGGTTGTTCCACGTTCCCACGCATGCCTGGATTGTCGGGTGGTCGTTCCCACTTCTCCGGGTTTCAGGTAAAAGGATTTATCATTGAAAACGGATTAATGTTTGTCTCTGTGTCTTCTGCTGACAAGGATGCAGAGAAGACATTTTGACATTGTCAATAGAATGCATATGATTTGGATAGATAGACTTAGGAAAGAAGCATAGAGGGGTTAGGGTCCGATCACATTCACTTAGTTCAAAAGATTCAGTAAGAAGCCATAGCTATAAGTGAATGTTGTAGAGGACGGAAACCAAATCAGTATGTTGAAGATAAACATGAGGACAATTTAACATTGAAGACAAACAAAATGCGAAGACTTTGCAAATGTAACGCCATGAGAAAAACACTTCAAAGGGAAAAAATTTGCTGGTGGCATTACCCACCGTATAGGAAATATTAGACCCAGACACGGCGCACAATTATCGTGGCGCTCCGAAGTCAAATTCCACGTTAATATATTCACACTCGGAATGTAAGTCTTCATTGTTTGAAGATATACTTTACTTGAATGTAAGTCTTCATTGTTTGAAGATATACTTTACTTCATGTGTTGTACATCTAAGTCGTCAACATGCTTAAGTGTTAGGATGTGTGCCTGATCACATGACATTTGAGGATTCCAAGATATTTAGCTCACACCATAACTTGCAAAACCTCTTCTCATCCAAGGGCTTGGTGAAGATATCTGCCAATTGCTCTTCAGTGTTGACGTGTATGATATCAATGTCTTCCTTCATAACATGATCTCTGAGAAAGTGATGATGAATTTCAATGTGCTTTGTCTTCGAATGATGAACTGGGTTGTTGGCAATCTTGATGGCGCTTTCATTGTCGCAGTAGAGTGGCACTTGCTTCAGATGAATGCCATAGTCTTTGAGTGTTTGCTTCATCCTAGAAGCTGAGCGCAGCAAGATCCAGCAGCAATGTATTCAGATTCAGCAGTGGAGAGAGATACACAGTTCTGCTTCTTTGAAGACCAACATACAAGTGATCGTCCCAGAAAATGGCATGTGCCTGATGTAGACTTGCGATCCACCTTGTCACCAGCATAATCAGCATCCAAGAATCCAACTAGATCAAACTCTGAGCCCTTTGGATACCATAATCCTAGTGTTGGGGTGTGAGCCAAATATCTAAGAATTCGCTTCACAGCTAAGTGATGCGATTCCTTTGGTGCCGCTTGGAATCGGGCACACATGCAAACACTAAGCATGATATCTGGCCTAGATGCACATAAATAAAGCAAAGAACCAATCATGGAGCGGTATACCTTTTGATCGAACTCTTTACCATTGTCGTCGGGAACTAGATGATGTTTGGCTGGCATTGGCGTCGTGTAGCCTTTGTAGTCTTGCATTCCAAATTTCTTCAGGCAATCTTTGAGGTATTTCTCTTGGGATATAAAGATGTCGTTGCGTTGCTGACTTATTTGAAGACCAAGGAAGAACTTCAGCTCACCCATCATGGACATATGATATTGCTCTTGCATCATATATCCAAACTCTGCACTGTATTTCTGATTAGTGCAGCTGAAGATAATGTCATCCACATATATTTGGCACACAAACAGTTCACCATCATATGTCTTCGTGAAGAGAGTGGGATCAAGAGAACCAGGTTTGAAGCCTTTGCTCTTCAGGAAGTCTTTGAGTGTGTCATACCAAGCCCGAGGGGCTTGTTTGAGGCCATACAGTGGCTTGTTGAGCTTGTACACCATGTCAGGATGTTTTGGATCTTCAAAGCCAGGCGGTTGTGCAACATACACTTCTTCTTCAATCTTGCCATTGAGAAAAGCGCTCTTCACATCCATTTGATACAGAAGAATGTTATGATGATTTGCATAGGCCAGCAGTATGCGTATGGCTTCAAGCCTAGCCACAGGAGCAAATGTTTCATCGAAGTCAATCCCTTCAACTTGAATATATCCTTGAGCAACGAGACGAGCTTTGTTTCTGAAAACTTGACCATGCTCATCTTGCTTGTTGCGATATATCCATTTAGTGCCTATTATATTATGCTTACGAGGATCAGGACGCTTAACCAATTCCCAAACATTATTCAGCTCAAACAGCTGGAGCTCTTCTTGCATGGCTTGAATCCATTCAGGTTCCATGAAGGCTTCATCAACTTTCTTGGGTTCAGATATTGAGACGAATGTGAAGTGCCCACAGAAGTTAGCTAGCTGTGTTGCCCTTGAACGAGTGAGTGGACCTGGTGCATTGATGCTATCAATTATCCTTTCAATTTGTACTTCATTTGCAACACGAGGATGGACAGGACGAAGATTTTGCTCTTGCTGATCATTATCGTCGTTAGAAGGATTGTCTTCAGGCTGAGCATTGTCTTCATGTTGATCAGGTGCAGAGATGATAAGTTCCTCTTCAGGCTGAGCTTCAAATGGTATGATTTCTCCAGTTCCCATAAGTTTGATTGATTCACTCGATGGAACTTCATCTAGCACATTTGGCGGGTGCTCTCTTTGCGAGCCGTTAGTCTCATCGAACCGCACATCCACAGTTTCAACCACTTTATAGTGAAAGAGGTTGAAGACTCTGTAGGAGTGCGAATCTTTTCCATATCCAAGCATAAAACCTTCATGTGCTTTCGGTGCAAATTTTGAAGTGTGATGTGGATCCTTGATCCAGCACCTGGCGCCAAATACTCTGAAGTAACTGACATTTGGCTTCTTGCCAGTAAGGAGCTCATAGGATGTCTTGTTCAGAAGCTTGTGAAGATAAACACGGTTGATGATATGGCATGCAGTATCAATGGCTTCAGGCCAGAACTTTCTTGGAGTCTTGTATTCATCAAGCATCGTCCGGGCCATCTCAATAAGTGTTCTGTTCTTGCGTTCCACGACGCCATTCTGCTACGGCGTGTACGGACCTGAGAATTCATGTGTGATGCCCAAAGTATCAAGATAAGTATCTAGTCTAGTGTTCTTGAATTCAGTGCCATTGTCACTTCTGATGTGCTTGATCTTGACGCCATAGTTGTTCATGGCTCGATTGGCAAAGCGTCTGAAGACATCCTGCACTTTAGTCTTGTAGAGGATTATATGCACCCAAGTGTATCTTGAATAATCATCAACAATGACAAAGCCATAGAGACAAGCAGTAGTAGTAAGAGTTGAGTAATGAGTGGGACCAAAAAGGTCCATGTGGAGCAGTTTGAAGGGTTGAGTCGTTGTCATGATTGTCTTCGAGGGATGCTTGGCCATCGTCATCTTTCCGGCTTCACAGGCACCGCATAAGTGATCCTTCTTGAACTTGACGCCCTCGATGCCTATGACATGCTTCTTCTTTGCAAGGGTGTGCAGGTTCCTCATGCCAGCATGCCCTAGCCTCTGATGGCAGAGCCAGCATTCAGAAGCTTTTACTAGAAGACATACGGTAAGTTGAGGTCCTGCTGAGAAATCTACCACGTACAAATCATCTTTCTGATACCCTTCAAAGACTAGAGACTTGTCAGATTCCATTAGAACAAGGCAACGATATTTTGCAAACATCACAATCATGTTCAAATCGCAAAGCATTAAGACAGACATTAAGTTGAAACCAAGGGATACAACAAGCATGACTTTATCCATGTGTTGATCCCTTGAGATTGCAACTCTACCTAGACCCAATACCTTGCTTTTACCAGTGTCAGCAAATGTGATGTGACTTTTGTCAGATGGACGTAAGGTTGAGTCCATGAGAAGACTTCACTTGCCAGTCATATGATTAGTACACCCACTATCAATAATCCATTCTGAAGCAGCTGGTGTCGTACCCTACAATGCAGTTAGGGGGATAGGCTTCACGAAGAGAATTGTGAAGCATAAACATTTGATGAGCAAGTGGATTATTAAAGCTTAGATCGAGGTTAGGACTGACAGGGCAAGTAGCAAGCGACTCAGGAACAAAATACATAATAAGACCATTTGGGCATTCGATCTTGCGCCCTGCAAGATGTTTAAGGTCTCCAGCAATAGCTTCAGACGTATTTGATTGTCGGCTGGAGACCTTTCCTGCAAAAGAGAGTTAAGCTTTCTTAGCCACCCACATCTTCAAGGGTGGCTTTGAAGCAATGAGTCTAAGTGCAGCATCTGAGAATTTTGGCTTTGGAGCCCTAGCAAAAAGTCTTGCAGGTGGACAATAGTACTCATAAGAATAAGAAGAGTAGTTCTTGGTCTTATGAACATGGCGGTTTGATGAAACGCTCTCATATTCATAGGCCTGAGTATGGCTTCCCTGCAAAACATTTGCATTAGTGCGACTCAGGTGAGTCCTTTGTCTGTATGAAGCCTTTGGACCATATGAAGCCTGTGGTCTGGGGTTTGTCTTCTTCACTTGTGGTGTCATGACGACATTCACAGGAAGATTCTCCAACAACCTTTTCGGCACCTAGACTTTCTTCATAGGTGGCCCATTCCTGTAGTTAGTACCAATATACCTGGCAAACACTTCACCATTCTGATTCTTAAACAGTTTATAGTTTGCATCAAAGGATTCATCAATAACAATGGGATTAGCACAATTGAAGCCTGACAGAGTGGACGGATCCACTGAGGGTTCCTTTGCAGCAACCCATGTGGTTTTGGGGTACTGCTCAGGTTTCCAGTAAGAGCCATCAGCATTCATTTTCCTTTCGAACCCAAGACCCTCCTTTCTAGGGTTTCGGTTCAGGATCTGCCTTTTGGGGACATCACATAGTGTCTGATGCCCTTTGAGACTTTTGTACATCCCTGTTTCAAGCAATGTCTTCAACCTAGCATTTTCATCGGCAATTGCAGTGGTATCCTGTGCAGAGGGGTTAGTTACCACATCAATAGTTGAAGATATTGCAATAGTAGCAGCAGTAGAACATCCAGGAACAGAAGTAGCATTGTCACGCTCAATGCATTTAAGACATGGTGGTTCAAATCCTTCCTGAGCGGAACTGATCTGTTTGGTGCGAAGTGACTCGTTTTCCTTTTGAAGATCTTCATGAGCCGCTCTCAATTTCTCAAGATCTTGCTTCCTTTGAAGATAATCATAGGAAAGCTTTTCATGAGTTGTTGAGAGCATTTCATGACGACTTTCAAGTTCCTCATACTTAACATGAAGATTTTTTATGTCTTCAATTAAGGACTGAGATCGAGTCATTTCAGCGTCTAACAGGTCATCATTTTTGTCTAATAGTTTTTGAATATGTTCCATAGCTTTCTGTTGTTCAGTTGCAATTTTAGGAAGTGTTTTGTAGCTGGGTTTGGAACCACAATCAGAGTCATCTTCATTGGATGTTTGATAGTGAGTAGTGCGTGTGTTTACCTTAGCACCGCATGCCATGAAGCTGTAGGTGGGAGCGGAGTAGTCCTTGTCATTTGCATCGGTGTCGGTGATGAAGTCATTGTCTTCAGTGTTGAAGATGGACTTGGCAACATATGCTGTAGCCAGACTCGCAACGCCAGAATCGGACTCCTCCTCAGACTCCACCTCCGCCTCCTCAGAAGTAGACTCCTCCTCTGAATCCATTTCCTTCCCAACAAACGCACGAGCCTTGCCAGATGATCTCTTCTTGTGTGATGAAGACTTTGAGGAAGACTTGGAAGAAGACTTTGAGTATTTCTTCTTCTTCTTGTCGTCAGAATCATACTCCTTGCTCTTCTTTTTCTTCTTGTTCTCATTGTCCCACTGCGGACACTCAGAGATGTAGTGGCCAGGTTTCTTGCACTTGTGGCATGTTCTCTTATTGTAGTCATGAGTAGAAACTTCATCATTTATTGATCTTGATCGTGAAGACTTTCTGAAGCCTTTATTCTTGGTGAATTTTTGGAACTTCTTCACAAGCATAGCAAGCTCCTTTCCAATGTCTTCAGGATCATCAGAACTGTTGTCAGATTCTTCTTCAGATGAGGAGACAGCTTTTGCCTTCAAGGCACGAGTTCTCCCATAGTTGGGACCGTAGATATCTCTTTTCTCAGAAAGCTGAAACTGATGTGTGTTGAGCCTCTTAGGTATGTCAGACGGATCGAGTGTCCTGAAGTCAGGATGTTCTTGAATCATCAGGGCTAGGGTGTCAAACGAGCTATCAAGTGATCTCAGGAGTGTCTTGACGACTTCATGCTTGGTGATCTCAGTAGCGCCGAGGGATTGAAGCTTATTTGTGATGTCAGTGAGTCGATCAAACGTGAGCTGGACATTCTCATTGTCATTTCTCTTGAAGCGGTTGAAGAAGTTGCGAAGGACACTGATTCTCTGATCTCTCTGGGTTGAGACGCCTTCATTGACCTTGGAGAGCCAGTCCCAGACTAGCTTAGATGTTTCCAAAGGACTCACACGGCCATACTGTCCTTTGGTCAGATGACCACAGATGATGTTCTTGGCAGTGGAGTCCAGTTGAACGAACTTCTTGACATCAGCAGCGGTGAAACCTCCTTGGGAATGACATTCTTGACGACATACCATAGGTCCACATCAATGGCTTCAAGATGCATGCGCATCTTATTCTTCCAGTAGGGATATTCAGTTCCATCGAAGACTGGGCACGCAGCGGAGACTTTGATTATCCCTGTAGTCGACATAGCTAAAACTCCAGGTGGTTAAACCGAATCACACATAACAAGGGAGTACCTTGCTCTGATACCAATTGAAAGTGCTAGTGATCGACTAGAGGGGGGTGAATAGGTGATTTTTATGAAAGTCTTCAAAACATGGATGTTTCGAAGACAAATGATAGAAATAAACCTATTATCATGCAGCGGAAGGTAGACTACCCTAAGCAAGCCATAGTCAAATATTTAATGAAGTGAAAGCACAACGACTAATAGCAGCTAGGCAGTATAGATCAGGTAGGAAGATAGTGTGAAGCCAATCAGAACAAGCAGTCACTCAGTGAAGACAAAAGATAATGCAATCATACAATGACTTCACTAGAGCCAACAGTAAGTAAAGGAAAGGGAAGGATGAAACCAGTGACTCATTGAAGACAATGATTTGTTGGACCAGTTCTAGTTGTTGTGACAACTGTACGTCTGGTTAGGGAGGCTGAGATTCAACTCAGAAGACCGCGTCTTCACCTTATTCCCCTTGAGCTAAGGACACCCAGTCCTCGCCCAATCACTCTGGTAAGTCTTCAAGGTAGACTTCCAAACCTTCACAGACTTCATTCACTGGCGATCCACAATAACTCTTGGATGCTCAGAACGCGACGCCTAACCGGCTGGAGGATTCAGTCCTCAATTGTAATAAGTCTTCAGATCACATAGACAGGAAGACTCAAGTGATGCCTAACACTCTTTGGCTCTGGGTGTTTAGGGCTTTATCCTCGCAAGGAATTCTCTCTCAAAGGCTTCGAGGTGGGTTGCTCTCAAATGACAAAAGCCGTATACTAACTCTGAGCAGCCAACTGTTTATGGTTGTAGGGGTGGGCTATTTATAGCCACTAGGCAACCCGACCTGATTTGTCCGAAATGACCCTGGGTCACTAAGGAACTGACACGTGTTCCAATGGTCAGATTTCAAACACACACGGCAACTTTACTTGGGCTACAAGCAAAGCTGACTCACCCAGCTCTGGATAAGTTTTGTTCTCATTGTCTTCGCTCGAAGACATAGGATTTTGGTTAAGCATCACTTCAGTCATTCTGACTGGTTCACTTGGACCCCACTTAACAGTACGGTGGTTCCTATGACTCAACAAACAAGAAAAAGAACGACGAAACTGCTAAGTCTTCGCGCTCCATAGTCTTCACGCGATGTCTTCTCTTGTCATAGTCTTCAATGTGAATGTCTTCACATACCACCTTTGACTTCAATGTCTTCATACATTTTTAGGGGTCATCTCTGGTAGGAAAACCGAATCAATGAGGGACTTCTACCTGTGTTATCCTGCAATTCTCACAAACACATTAGTCCCTCAACCAGGTTTGTCGTCAATACTCCAAAACCAACTAGGGGTGGCACTAGATGCACTTACACATTTATTTTAGGTTCAACACTAATCCCGAAAGTATAGGGAGTGTGCGATGATGATCGTATCAATCTTGGAACCACTTCCGACACACATCGTCACTTCACCCTTAACTAGTCTTTGTTCATTATGCAACTCCCATTTTGAGTTACTAATCTTAGCAACTGAAATATATCAAATACTGAGGGGTTGCTATAAACACTAGTAAAGTACACATCAATAACATGTATATCAAATATACCTTTGTTCACTTTGTCAACCTTCTTATCCGCCAAATACTTGGGGCAGTTTTGCTTCAAGTGACCAGTCCCTTTGCAGTAGAAGCACTTAGTCTCAGGCTCAGGTCCAGACTTGGGCTTCTTCACTTGAGCAGCAACTTGCTTGTCGTTTTTCTGGAAGTTCCCCTTCTTCCCTTTTCCCTTCTCTTGAAACTAGTGGTCTTGTCAACCATCAACACTTGATGCTTTTCTTGATTTCTACCTTCGTCGATTTCAGCATCACGAAGAGCTTGGGAATCATTTTTGTTATCCCTTGCATATTATAGTTCATCACAAAGTTCTAGTAACTTGGTGATAGTGTCTAGAGTACTCTGTCAATCACTATCTTATCTGGAAGATTAACTCCCACTTAATTCAAGTGATTGTAGTACTCAGACATTCTGAGCACATGCTCACTAGCTGAGCTATTCTCCTCCATCTTATAGGCAAAGTGCTGTCAGAGATCTCCTACCTCTCGACACAGGCATGAGTCTGAAATACCAGTTTCAACTCTTGGAACATCTTATATGCAAAGTTTTTGAAGTCCCGGTTCTGAGCCGTAAAGCATGGTGCACTAAACTATCAAGTAGTCATCATACCGAGCTTTGCCAAACGTTCATAACGTCTGCATCTGCTCCTGCAATAGGTCCGTCACCTAGCGGTGAATCAAGGACATAATTCTTCTGTGCAGCAATGAGGATAATCCTCAGATCATGGACCTAGTCCGCATCATTGCTACTATCATCTTTCAACTTATTTTCTCTAGGAACATATCAAAAATAAAACAGGGAAGCTATACGCGAGCAATTGATCTACAACATAGATATGCAAATACTATCAGGACTAAGTTCATGATAGATTTAAGTTCAATTAATCATATTACTTAAGAACTCCCACTTAGATAGACATCCCTCTAGTCATCTAAATGATCACGTGATCCAAATCAACTAAACCATGTCCGATCATCACGTGAGATGGAGTAGTTTTCAATGGTGAACATCACTATGTTGATCATATCTACTATATGATTCACGCTCGACCTTTCGGTCTCCAGTGTTCCGAGGCCATATCTGCATATGCTAGGCTCATCAAGTTTGACACGAGTATTCCGCGTGTGCAAAAATGGCTTGCACCCGTTGTATATGAACGTAGATCTTATCACACCCGATCATCACGTGGTGTCTCGGCACGACGAACTTTGGAAACGGCGCATACTTAGGGAGAACACTTGTACCTTGAAATTTAGTGAGAGATCATCTTATAATGCTACCACCGAACTAAGCAAAAATAAGATGTATAAAAGATAATCATCACATGCAATCCAAATATGTGTCATGATATGGCCGTCATCATCTTGTGCTTTTGATCTCCATCTCCAAAGTACTGTCATGATCTCCATTGTTACTGGCATGAGACCATGATCTCCATCATCTTGATCTTTTATCAATGTGTCGTCACATGGTCATCTCGCCAACTATTGCTCTTGCAACTATTGCTATCGCATAGCGATAAAGTAAAGCAATTATTTGGCGCTTGCATCTTATGCAATAAAGAGACAACCATAAGGCTTCTACCAGTTGTCGATGACTTCAACAAAACATGATCATCTCATACAACAACTTATATCTCATCACGTCTTGACCATATCACATCACAACATGCCCTGCAAAAACAAGTTAGACGTCCTTTACTTTGTTGTTGCAAGTTTTACGTGGCTGCTATGGGCTGAGCAAGAACCGTTCTTACCTACGCATCAAAAACCACAACGCGATATAGTGATTGCTTTTTGTTCTTTAGAAAGAACCCCGTTCATTGAATCTGATTCAACTAAAGTTGGAGAAATAGATATCCACTAGCCACCTGTGTGCGAAGCACGTCGGTAGAACCAGTCTCGCGTAAGCGTACGCGTAATGTCGGTCTGAGCCGCTTCATCCAACAATACTGTTGAATCAAGAATCAACTAGTGACGGCAAGCAATATGTATATACCCACGCCCACAACTCCTTTGTGTTCTACTCGTGCATATAACATCTACGCACAAACCTGGCTCGGATGCCACTGTTGGGGAACACAGTAATTTCAAAAAATTACCTACGCACACGCAAGATCATGGTGATGCACAGCAGCGAGAGGGGAGAGTATCGTCTATGTACCCTCATAGACTGTAAGCGGAAGCGTTATGAGAACGCGGTTGATGTAGTCGTACGTCTTCATGATCCGACCGATCCAACTACCGAACGCACGGCACCTCCGAGTTCAGCACACGTTTAGCTCGATGACATCCCACGAACTCCGATCCAGTAGAGCTTCACGGGAGAGTTCCATCAGCACGACTACGTGATGACGGTGATGATGTTGCTACCGACGCAGGGCTTCGCCTAAGCACCCAACGATATGATCGAGGTGGATTATGGTGGAGGGGGGCACCGCACACGGCTTGAAACAATCAACTTGTGTGTTCTAGGATGCCCCCTGCCCCCATATATAAAGGAGCAACGGGGGAGGCCGGTCAGCCCCTGTAGGGCGCGCCAGGAGGAGGAGTCCTCCTCCTTGTAGGAGTAGGACTCCCCTTTCCTACTCCTACTAGGAGGAGGAAAGGAAGGAGGAAAGGAAGGAGGAAAGGAAGAAGGAAGGAGAGGGAGGAAATGAGGAAAGGGGGGTTGGGCACCTAGTCCAATTTGGTTTGGGCTAGGGGGGCCGCGCGCCCTGCCTCCTCTCTTCCGCCACTTGGCCCATGAGGCCCACTACTTCTTCCCTGTATTCCCGTAACTCCCCGGTACTCCGAAAAATACCCGAGTCACTCGAAACCTTTCCTATGTCCGAATATAGTCGTTCAATATATCGATCTTTACGTCTCGATCATTTCGAGACTCCTCGGCATGTCCCCGATCTCATCCGGGACCCCGAACTACCTTCGGTACATCAAACCACATAAACTCATACTCCCTCTATAAACTAATATAAGAGCATTTAGATTACTAAAATAGTGATCTAAATGCTCTTATATTTGTCGCGACCCGACCCGAATGGATCAAGTGCTCTGTGCTCAGGTGTCATCCCTGGATCAGTAATGCTGACACCACACAGTACATAGAAGGATTTATACAGAGTGGCAATCACACACTTATTACATCGTTGTCTCAAAGAGAACTTATTACAATAAATATGGCTTAAGGCCATCTAGTGTCGATAATAGCGGAAGACTTGGAAGATAAATGGGTCCATCAACTCCAACGGCATGACTGAGTATAGAACCACGACCTAAAAGCATCTTACTCGTCGTCTGAAAAGTCTGCAACATGAAAGTTGCAGCCCGAAAACGGGTCAGCACATGGAATATGCTGGCAATGTAACACATAGAGAGTAATGGAATGAAACAGCTATACTATATGCATATATGGCTGGTGGAAGGCTCTATGGTTACAGTTTTTGCGTAAAGCCAGTTTTTCCCAATCCCAATTACGTGAACAATTAAAACCCAACAACATTAATTAGAAGTAACATGATGAGATTCACAAGATATTCAAGTACTAGATACTCAAGTTGTCCATAACTCGGGACACAACTAATCATGATTAGTTTGTACACTCTGCAGAGGTTTGCGCACTTTTCCCCACAAGACTCGATTGCCTCCGTTTGGTTTCTCGCACTACAAGGTGTTTGAGAAACGGATGACCAAGACACAGTCTTTCAGAAGCGCTAGCACCTTACGATCGGGTAGACCGGTACACCTACATCCCCTACATCTGCTAGTCTACCACTGTAAGAGTTCGCACAACTTAGTCAACTATGCCAGAGCCCATAATGGCTTGTGGCTGCACACGGAAGTTTCTAGCATGAAAGATCTTATGATCCCTTTGAGCCTGGGTGGCGGTCCAAAAAAAATAGGCAAGTCCTGATAGACATCAGGTGCCTCAATCCACCCAGATGTGTGTTTAAGTTGCCACCTTAGATAAACCATTAAAATTATCAACTCACATCTGTCATGGATATCACTCACCCAATCCACGTCTACTACCATAGCATGGCATAATAAGAAAACGTAGAAGTAACTCCCAAAGGTTTCATAATAATACAGGTAATAGGTACTACCTCATCTACTTCCCATCCCACAAATTAATTAGATCCTAATCATGCAATGTGAGAGGATTGATCTAATGCAATAAAACATGGGTTGTAGAAAAGGTATGATCAAAGTGTTACTTGCCTTGCTGATGATCCGCGAGACCTAGGGTTTCGAAGTAACAAGCGGCACAATCCGGGTGATCTATCGCAGACAAACAACAAGCACACAATAAGTACTCATCTAATGCACAGGTAAAACTCGAACAAGAGAACGAACCAGAAAGTTCAACTTAAGAACTCCGGTTGCAAAGAAAGAACGAACCGAACAAAGAAACGGAAAACAAACGGCGGAAGAAAACAACTCGGTTCTAGCTAGTTAAATCTAGGTCAAATTTTACCGGGGCAAAACCTTGTTTAAGTTGATTAGACGGAACCGCGGTTTCGAAACGAAACTCCAGGCGCTTGAATCACCTGATTCCGATAAACGAGCGGGAAGAAATACTAGAACGAAGATCGGATCTGAGATCACGATCGCGGAATAAATCCGACGAAAAGAAAAAGAAGAACGGTTAAACGAACGGACGTTCGTTAACCTAGAAGAATCCGGTGATCACGTTCGTTAGGACGAACGGTCCGGCGAACGGTCCAAAGGCAACTAAATCGGAAAAGAAAACGAATCCGATCTAGGGTTTCGGAGAAGAAAACCGAAACGAAAAACCGATCTAGAAAACCAGAACGGTTTAGAGAAGAACCGAAAAGAAAACGAATTGGAAGAGAAGAAAAGGATCGGAACGATTAGAAGAAAACGATCTGAGGAAAAGAGACGCGGGGCAACCTCCGGCGAGGTGTCCGGCGAGGGGCTCCGGCGGCGTGTCGTAGGGCGGCGGCGGCGTGGGCAAGGTGCGGCGGCGCGGGTGTGGGGCGCGGCTTGGGGCTTGGGGTTTGATTTGATGGGTTTAGAGGGGGGTGTTGGGGTATTTATATTGGGGAGGGGAGGGGGTTTACTTGGGGTAGGGGACAAGAAAAAGAGTAGGAAAAGGAAAACGAAACAAAGGAAAGAGGGGGGGCTACCGGCCTAGAGTCCTCCTAGGACTCGGCCTAGAGGCGAGGCGGCGGCGCTGCCTGCGCCTGGCGCGCGCGCGGCTGGGAGGCTGGGGCTGGCCGGCTGGCTGGGCCTTGGCCCGGCTGGCCTGCGGGACTTTTTTTTTAAACGGTTACGCGCACAGAAAACAAAAGAAAGAAAATCTAAACGAACTCCACAAATTCTAAAGTAAATTTTCCCCGACTCCTAAAAATGAGTCGAACAAAATGAACTTTACTCCGGACCTAAAATGCAATTTTCGAAAACACGCATTTTTCCCTATCCAAATAAAAGCAAACAAACACCGAAACCAAAATTTGATCTATTTATTAAATCTTCATTTTTCCTCAATTTTGGGAAAGTCATATTATTCCCTCTCTCATATATTTTGACACCGGAAAAATAATTGAAGATAAAATAAATAAATCAAATGATCCTCTTTTCAAAATTTGAGAAAACTCTCAAATATGAAAATAACAAAATCTCCAACTCTCTCCGAGGGTCCTTGAGTTGCGTGAAATTTCTAGGATCGGGCAAAATGCAAGAAAATATGATATGCATGATGATCTAGTGTATAACATTCCAAATTGCAAATTTGGGATGCTACAAACCTACCACCCTTAAGATGAATCTCACCCTCGAGATTCGGGTTGGCTAGAAAATAGGTGAGGGTGGTCCTTGAGCAAATCTTCTTCTCTTTCCCAGGTGGCTTCATCCTCTGAGTGGTGGTTCCACTGAACTTTGCAAAACTTGATAACCTTGCTGCGAGTAACTCTACTGGCATAATCGAGAATCTTGACTGGCTTCTCCTCATACGTTAAGTCATCCTTCAACTGAATCGCTTTGAGTAGCACGGTATCTCTTAGCGGTACCTCCGCCATCTCGGCATGACATTTCTTCAGCTGAGAAACATGGAATACATCATGAACTCCTGACAGTCCCTCTGGTAATTCCAACTTATAAGCGACTTCTCCCATACGTTGCAAGATCTTATATGGTCCAACGAAACGCGGTGCTAACTTTCCTTTAACTCCAAAGCGCTTAACTCCTCGAAGTGGGGATACTCGGAGATAAACTCTGTTTCCGGTTTCATAGACTGTCTCCTTGCGTTTAGAATCTGCGTAGCTCTTCTGCCTGGACTGGGCTACCTTGAGCCTATCGCGAATCAACTTAACTTTCCGTTCAGACTCCTTAATCAAATCTGGTCCAAAGAACTGACGGTCTCCAACTTCGTCCCATGACAACGGTGTCCTACACCTCCTTCCGTATAAAGCTTCGAAAGGTGCCATCTTCAAACTGGTTTGGTAACTGTTGTTATAAGGAAACTCCGCATACGGCAAGTTATCATCCCAGCTAGATCCATAATCTAGTGCACAAGCTCTCAGCATATCTTCCAAAATTTGATTGACTCTCTCGGTCTGTCCATCTGTCTGCGGATGAAAAGCTGTGCTGAACTCTAGTCTGGTTCCCAAAGTTTCATGCAACTGATTCCAAAACTTTGAGGTAAATTGGGTTCCTCTATCTGATACAATACTCCTCGGAACTCCATGCAAACAAATGATCCTAGTCATGTATATCTTCGCCAACTTAGCACTGGTGTAAGTGGTCTTAACTGGAATAAAATGTGCTACCTACGTCAAACGATCAACTACTACCCATATCGAATCCTGCCTTTGTCCTGGGTAGCCCTGTGATAAAATCCATGCCTATCTTATCCCACTTCCATTCGGGTATCGGCAATGGTTGTAACAATCCTGCTGGCTTTTGATGCTCTGCCTTTACTCTCTGACATACATCACAAACTGCTACATACTCCGCAATATCCTTCTTCATTCCGGTCCACCAGAATGTTTCCTTCAAATCCAAATACATCTTGGTATTCCCTGGGTGAATCGAATACGGTGAATCATGTGCCTCTTGCAAAATCAACTTCCTGATCTCCGGGTCATTTGGCACATAAACACGGTCCTCAAACCATAGGGTATCGTGCTCATCCTCACGAAATCCCTTTGCTTTTCCTTCGCTCAATTTCTCTTTTATAGCAGCAATCTCCTTGTCAGATTTCTGAGCTTCTCTGATCTTATCCATCAATGTTGACTGAATCTCCAATGCTGCTACATAGCCTCTCGGAACTATTTCCAAACATAGCTCACGAAGGTTTTCTGCTAACTCCTTGGGTATTTTCCCCGTCATTAGGGTATTGACATGGCTCTTACGGCTCAATGCGTCAGCTACAACATTAGCTTTTCCAGGATGGTAATGCAATCTCATGTCATAATCCTTGATGAGCTCCAACCATCTCCTTTGTCTGAGGTTCAACTCCTTCTGCGTGAAAATGTACTTCAAACTCTTATGATCCGTGTACACCTCACAATGATTTCCAATGAGGAAATGTCTCCACGTCTTCAATGCATGCACTACGGCTGCTAACTCCAAATCGTGTGTGGCATAATTCAACTCATGAGGCTTCAGTTGTCGTGAAGCATACGAAACAACTCTTCCTTCCTGCATAAGCACTGCTCCAAGTCCTCGACGTGAAGCGTCGCAATACACCTCATAATCCTTGGTCTGATCTGGCAAAATCAATACTGGTGAGGTAACCAAACGTTTCTTCAATTCCTGGAAACTAGCCTCACACTCCTCAGTCCATTTGAACTTAGTATCCTTCTTCAACAATTCAGTCATAGGCTTTGCAATCTTTGAGAAATTCTCAATGAATCTCCGATAGTATCCTGCGAGTCCAAGAAAACTCCGGATCTCTCCAACTGTTGTTGGTGATTCCCATTCGGTTACGGTCTCAACCTTTGTGGGGTCAACTGCTATACCTTCTCCGGATATAACGTGTCCGAGGAATCCAACTTCCTTCAACCAAAACTCACATTTGCTGAATTTGGCATATAACTGATGTTCCCTTAGTTTCTCCAAAACCAAACGCAAATGTTTCTTATGCTCCTCTTCATTCTTTGAATAAACCAGGATGTCATCAATGAACACTACGACGAACTTATCCAAAAACTCCATAAACACTTTGTTCATCAGGTTCATGAAATAGGCAGGTGCGTTAGTCAATCCAAATGACATAACGGTATACTCATACAGTCCATATCTCATGGTGAATGTTGTCTTAGGTATGTCCTGCTCCCGAATCTTCAATTGATGGTACCCTGATCGCAAATCGATCTTGGAAAACACTTTAGCTCCTTGCAATCGATCAAACAGATCGTTGATCATTGGCAGTGGGTATTTGTTCTTGATGGTTACTTCATTCAATCCCCGATAATCTACAACCATCCTTAATGATCCATCCTTCTTTTCCACTAGAAGTACGGGTGATCCCCAAGGCGAAGAACTTGGGCGAATGTAACCTTTATCCAATAACTCCTTAATCTGATTCTTAATTTCCACCAAATCCTTTGCTGGCATCCGGTACGGTCGCTTCGATATTGGGCCTGTACCTGGCAATAACTCAATCAAAAACTCAGTGTCTCTATCCAGTGGCATGCCTGGTAATTCCTCAGGAAATACATCAGGAAAATCCTTTACCACTGGTACTTCTTATTGCACAACTCCTGTTAGGCAGTTTACTTGTGTCCTGTTTGGCACATGCCGGGATACATACTTGATCCTTCTTCCTTCTGGTGTGGTAAGCAAAATTGTCTTACTAGCACAATCGATGTTTCCTCCATACATCGACAGCCAATCCATACCAAGAATCACATCCAGACCTTGGGATTCCAGAATAATTAAATCCGTTGGGAAAACATGCCTTCCTATACTTAATGGCACTTGGAAACACCCTTGTTTGGCCATGTACTCTGCTCCTGGTGAGCTTACTAGCATAGGTGTTTTAAGAATCCTAGTGGGCAGGTTATACTTTTCCACAAATCCCCTTGATATGTATGAATGCGATGCACTAGTATCAAAAAGAATGAGTGCGGTAAATGACTTAACCAAAAACTTACCGATTACTGCATCAGGCTGATCTTCAACCTCCTCCACATTAACGTGGTTCACCTGTCCCCTATTGAAAGGGTTCGGCTTCTTCCCAGAGCTTCCATTGCCATTCCCATTTTGGCCTTTAGGACATTCATTTGCATAATGCCCTGGCTTGGAATACTTATAGCAAGTGATGTGGCTCAAATCCTTCTTGGCTGGGGTCGATGGGGTGGTCCGGTTCTGGCCGTTGCTTCCTCCATTCCCATTACCATTCTTGTGGCCATTATGGTTGTGCGAGCTACCTCCTCCATGGGTGTGCTGAAACTAAAATCCCGGTTTAGGGGCAAAACGGGGCTTCTGCTGGGCTCCAGAGTTATACTTCCCCTGTCCATACTTCCTCTTACGGTTTTCAATCTGCTGTTGCTTCCCTTCAATCATGATGGCACGATCTACCAACTCCTGGTAGTTGTTGAAACTTGCTACCATCAACTGCATGCTTAGTTCATCATTCAATCCTTCCAGAAACTTCTCCTGCTTAGCTGCATCTGTAGCAACGTCATCTGGGGCATAACGTGCTAACTTGCTGAAATCGTCAACGTACTGGCCAACTGTCCTTCCTCCTTGGCGTAAGTTGCGAAACTCACGCTTCTTTATGGCCATAGCTCCTGCTGAAACATGGGCAGTGCGGAAAGCTTGCTGGAACTGGTCCCATGTGACAGTGTCAACTGGGTAAGTGGCTGTCAAATTCTCCCACCATACTGCCGCGGGTCCGTCAAGCTGGTGAGCGGCAAACTTCACTTTCTCACCATCCGTACATCCTGCAGTGGTCAAATCCCTTCCTATCTTGCGGAGCCAGTCGTCTTCTACTATTGGCTCGGTGCTACTGGAAAACACCGGCGGATTTAGCCTAAGGAAACGGGCTAAGTGGTCAACAGGTGGTGGTGGTGGTGGTGGGTTGTTGTTGTTGTTCTGTTGGTTCTGGACTAACATCTGCATCAATTGATTCTGTTGCTGAATCAACTGAGTGAGCTCCGGTGGGAATCCATTGTCACATCTCGGAGGCATCTGAGGGTTTAGAAAAGACGAGAATTGAGAATAGAGTGAGGTCTAAAGGAAAAACACTACCCCATATGCACATGAGCAAATGCACACAAGATCACTTCAATCAATCAAACAAGGGCTTACAAACGATCTAAAACTATCGCAAAAGTGCTCGAACTAATGTTTACATGGGGAAATACTACTACTATCTGGTGGTCATCTAGAAATTTGAACCGATGGAAGACTCCATGATATCTGCTCCAGCTTCGTCTTCAAAGTCGGGTTCACTTGGATCCGAATCGGTGCCGTCGATGATGATGTAGTGGTCCGGACATGCGACGTACATGTCTTCCTCCGTGGATACTAACTTCCTCTTGAGTTCTTCAATCTCCTGCTTAAGATCGCCATTGTGCCTTGCTAGAGCTACGATCTCGTCCATGTAGTCCTTGCGTGTAGACTTCAGTTCTCCTTCTAGCTCGATGATCCTTGCCTTTGCATTCTTCAATTCTATCATATCATTGCACATCTGGTTCTCGTGGCGGCAAATGTGCTGATTTAACTCCTGGATGAAAGATGCAATGGATCTATCCTTCTTGGTGCTAACTAACTCCCATTGTTCATCTCGGCGTCCGCAAATCTGGTAGATAGTGTCCTTGAGGTATTCTTGGTAAACTTCTCCAATGCGTCCTATGGTGATATGAGCTGCCATGCTCTTTCCCAGACTCCAGGTTGGTGCATTGAAAACACTATCTATGGGCTTCGTGATTGGCGCGAATGTTCTTCCCGGAACGTGAGCTTGAATCTTCCAGCGCTCCTCTTCAGGCAGAGTGGCGTTGAAGGTTCCCGTGAAGCTTGGTAATCCAATGTTCAGGTACTTGGTGACTTCCTTCAGGTGAAATCCAAAAGGTGTGACTTCATCCGGTTGAGCGTACTTAATCTTCGCGTTCGTCATCCTAAAAGAGTAGAAAAGATGAGGAGTTAGAAAATGAGAAGAGAATGGTGGTCTATGGTTTTAACTTAGTGGTCGTGTCCTACAGTCAGTGTGTGCTCTGATACCATCTCTGTCGCGACCCGACCCGAATGGATCAAGTGCTCTGTGCTCAGGTGTCATCCCTGGATCAGTAATGCTGACACCACACAGTACATAGAAGGATTTATACAGAGTGGAAATCACACACTTATTACATCATTGTCTCAAAGAGAACTTATTACAATAAATATGGCTTAAGGCCATCTAGTATCGATAACAGCGGAAGACTTGGAAGATAAATGGGTCCATCAACTCCAACGGCATCACTGAGTATAGAACCACGACCTAAAAGCATCTTACTCGTCGTCTGAAAAGTCTGCAACATGAAAGTTGCA
Source organism: Triticum aestivum (assembly GCF_018294505.1). NCBI lineage: Eukaryota > Viridiplantae > Streptophyta > Magnoliopsida > Poales > Poaceae > Triticum > Triticum aestivum. Next base: position 450,924,743 of record NC_057794.1, read on the forward strand.
GCCCGAAAACGGGTCAGCACATGGAATATGCTGGCAATGTAACACATAGAGAATAATGGAATGAAACAGCTATACTATATGCATATATGGCTGGTGGAAGGCTCTATGGTTACAGTTTTTGCATAAAGCCAGTTTTTCCCTACTGCAAAGGAATAAAATTAATTACTATCATGGTGGTTGTTGAACATTGAGAATGGTTGACAGCATTCTCAATCCCAATTAAGTGAACAATTAAAACCCAACAACATTAATTAGAAGTAACATGATGAGATTCACATGATATTCAAGTACTAGATACTCAAGTTGTCCATAACCCGGGACACGGCTAATCATGATTAGTTTGTACACTCTGCAGAGGTTTGCGCACTTTTCCCCACAAGACTCGATCGCCTCCATTTGGTTTCTCGCACTACAAGGTGTTTGAGAAACGGATGACCGAGACACAGTCTTTCAGAAGCGCTAGCACCTTACGATCGGGTAGACCGGTACACCTACATCCCCTACATCTGCTAGTCTACCACTATAAGAGTTCGCACAACTTAGTCAACTATGCCAGAGCCCATAATGGCTTGTGGCTGCACACGGAAGTTTCTAGCATGAAAGATCTTATGATCCCTTTGAGCCTGGGTGGCGGTCCAAAAAAAACAGGCATGTCCTGATAGACATCAGGTGCCTCAATCCACCCAGATGTGTGTTTAAGTTGACACCTTAGATAAACCATTAAAATTATCAACTCACATCTGCCATGGATATCACTCACCCAATCCACGTCTACTAGCATAGCATGGCATAATAAGCAAACGTAGAAGTAACTCCCAAAGGTTTCATAATAATACAGGTAATAGGTACTACCTCATCTACTTCCCATCCCACAAATTAATTAGATCCTAATCATGCAATGTGAGAGGATTGATTCAATGCAATAAAACATGGGTTGTAGAAAAGGTATGATAGAGGTGTTACTTGCCTTGCTGATGATCCGCGAGACCTAGGGTTTCGAAGTAACAGGCGGCGCAATCCGGGTGATCTATCGCAGACAAACAACAAGCACACAATAAGTACTCATCTAATGCACAGGTAAAACTCGAACAAGAGAACGAACCAGAAAGTTCAACTTAAGAACTCCGGTTGCAAAGAAAGAACGAACCGAACAAAGAAACGGAAAACAAACGACGGAAGAAAACAACTCGGTTCTAGCTAGTTAAATCTAGGTCAAATTTTACCGGGGCAAAAACTTGTTTAAGTTGATTAGACGGAACGGCGGTTTCGAAACGAAACTCCAGGTGCTTGAATCACCTGATTACGATAAACGAGCGGGAAGAAAGACTAGAACGAAGATCGGATCTGAGATCACGATCACGGAATAAATCCGACGAAAAGAAAAAGAAGAACGGTTAAACGAACGGACGTTCGTTAACCTAGAAGAATCCGGTGATCACGTTCGTTAGGACGAACGGTCCGGCGAACGGTCCAAAGGCAACTAAATCGGAAAAGAAAACGAATCCGATCTAGGGTTTCGAAGAAGAAAACCGAAACGAAAAACCGATCTAGAAAACCAGAACGGTTTAGAGAAGAACCGGAAAGAAAATGAAATGGAAGAGAAGAAAAGAATCGGAACGATTAGAAGAAAATGATCCGAGGAAAAGAGACGCGGGGCAACCTCCGGCGAGGTTTCCGGCGAGGGGCTCCGGCGGCGTGGCGTAGGGCGGCGGCGGCGTGGGCAAGGTGCGGCGGCGCGGGTGTGGGGCGCGGCTTGGGGCTTGGGGTTTGATTTGATGGGTTTAGAGGGGGGTGTTGGGGTATTTATATTGGGGAGGGGAGGGGGTTTACTTGGGGTAGGGGACAAGAAAAAGAGTAGGAAAAGGAAAACGAAACAAAGGAAAGAGGGGGGGCTACCAGCCTAGAGTCGTACTAGGACTCGGCCTAGAGGCGAGGCGGCGGCGCTGCCTGCGCCTGGCGCGCGCGCGGCTGGGAGGCTGGGGCTGGCCGGCTGGCTGGGCCTTGGCCCGGCTGGCCTGCGGGAGTTTTTTTTTAAACGGTTACGCGCACAGAAAACAAAAGAAAGAAAATCTAAACGAACTCCAAAAATTCTAAAGTAAATTTTCCCCGACTCCTAAAAATGAGTCGAACAAAATGAACTTTACTCCGGACCTAAAATGCAATTTTCGAAAACACGCATTTTCCCCTATCCAAATAAAAGCAAACAAACACCGAAACCAAGATTTGATCTATTTATTAAATCTTCATTTTTCCTCAGTTTTGGGAAAGTCATATTATTCCCTCTCTCATATATTTTCACACCGGAAAAATAATTGAAGATAAAATAAATAAATCAAATGATCCTCTTTTCAAAATTTGAGAAAACTCTCAAATATGAAAATAACGAAATCTCCAACTCTCTCCGAGGGTCCTTGAATTGCGTGAAATTTCTAGGATCGGGAAAAATGCAAGAAAATATGATATGCATGATGATCTAGTGTATAACATTCCAAATTGCAAATTTGGGATGTTACAATATTAGTTTACGGAGGGAGTAATACCGATCGTCACCGAATGTTAAGCGTGCGGACCCTACGGGTTCGAGAACTATGTAGACATGACCGAGACACGTCTCCGGTCAATAACCAATAGCAGAACCTGGATGCTCATATTGGTTCCTACATATTCTACGAAGATCTTTATCGGTCAAACCGCATAACAACATACGTTGTTCCCTTTGTCATCGGTATGTTACTTGCCCGAGATTCGATCGTCGGTATCTCAATACCTAGTTCAATCTCGTTACCGGCAAGTCTCTTTACTCGTTCCGACATCATCCCGCAACTAACTCATTAGTTACAATTCTTGCAAGGCTTATAGTGATGTGCATTACCGAGAGGGCCCAGAGATACCTCTCCGACAATCGGAGTGACAAATCCTAATCTCGATCTATGCCAACTGAACAAGTACCATCGGAGACACCTGTAGAGCACCTTTATAATCACCCAGTTACGTTGTGACGTTTGGTAGCACACAAAGTGTTCCTCCGGTATTCGGGAGTTGCATAATCTCATAGTCATAGGAACATGTATAAGTCATGAAGAAAGCAATAGCAATATACTAAACGATCAAATGCTAAGCTAACGGAATGGGTCAAGTCAATCACATCATTCTCTAATGATGTGATCCCGTTAATCAAATGACAACTCATGTCTATGGCTAGGAAACTTAACCATCTTTGATTCAACGAGCTAGTCAAGTAGAGGCATACTAGTGACACTTTGTTTGTCTATGTATTCACACATGTACTAAGTTTTCGGTTAATAAAGTTCTAGCATGAATAATAACCATTTATCATGATATAAGGAAATAAATAATAACTTTATTGTTGCCTCTAGGGCATATTTTCTTCACAGCCACTCCTCCATTTACCAACTAGCTAGTAACACTAATATCCTCATCGCCGACGCGCTTAGAACCAACCCGCCAGCCATTTCTTTCAAAAGGCCTCTTATAGATACTGAACGGGCTATGTAATTCACTTGCTGTCGTGGTGCTGCGGCCCGAGGCCGATAAGGTTTCTTGGTCTCTCACGAGCTCTGGGAAGTTCTCGGTTAAGTCACTTTATGCTAACTTGACGGAGGGCCCGACACTAGACGTAGCTAGGGGCTATGCAAAGTGTCAATCCCCCTCAAAATAAAAATATTACTATGGCAAATGTTCTGCGCCCGTCTCCCGTCCTCTAACAACAAGCGAAACGTAACGGGCCGTACGATGGCACTTGCGTGATGTGCGGTGCGCACGAAGATGCAAACCACATTTTCTTCAACTGTCACTTAGCTCGATTCGCTTGGAGTGCGGTCCAGGAAGCCTTCGATCAGAATTGGAACCCTCGCTCGGGTAGTGATCCCCACGATATTCTCTTGGCCCACAGGGGTGGTTTCGGCTGAGTTTTATGGCGTTGCGTAGGGGCGCTTTTATGGGCTCTATGGACTACCAGAAACAAATCACTATAGAGCACAAATTCCCTTCTCACCCCGCTGACATTATTTTCAAATGTCATTTGTTCCTCCAGACCTGGATGCCATTGGGGAAACGGCGGGATGCTAAGTGGATGCAGGAGACTATGGAGCGGATACGACTCATCCAGATTGATGTCGTCATTAAGATGTTGTGGAGTTGTATCTGTCCTTGCCGGTGTTGGCATGTTTAGACTGTTTATTCATCTTTCTCAGGCCTAGGCCGGTTGCATGTATCAAACTTAGGCTTCGGCCATGACTATCTTATGTTTTCATCTGTCCCTTATGTTGGATGCTGCCTGTTAGTGGGCTTTATTAATTTAAAGTCGGATGTTCCTTGCATCTTCATCCTTGTTGAACATGACGTATTGTACTTCTAATCCTATCTTCTCTAGCCTTGTATAGTTGACTCCTAGAGATATGGCAGGGTTAGTTTTTTTGTCATGCAAGACATCTCTTGTATATATTGTGACCTACTCCGTGGAATACAATTGAGTTGCACCGCATAATCTCTTTACATGGTATCGGAGCGTGAGGTACTGAAGAGCACCAACAATACTGTGGATTGGGCCGGTTGTCCTGACACTCGCTGCTCTACGTCAGGTTATTGTGTCTTCTTCTATGATTCGCTCGTCTCATGGTCCTCTAAGCGGCAGCCCACCGTCTACCGCTCGAGTGCTGAGGCCGAGTATCGTGTCGTCGCCAACGTCGTTGCCGAGACTTGTTGGCTCCATCAACTACTTGGCGAACTTCGGGTTTCAATCCCGAAAGCTACGGTGGTTTTTTGTGATAATGTTTCCGCCACCTACCTCGCAGCCAACCCGGTGCAACATAAGCGCACCAAGCACATTGAACTTGATGTTTGCTTTGTTCACGAGAAGGTTCAGTTGGGTCAGCTCCGGGTTCTTCATGTACCGACTACCCAACAGTTCGCCAACATTATGACTGCGGGGGGTGTTGAACGTGACGTACTGTACTTCTAATCCTATCTTCTTAGCCTTGTATAGTTGACTCCTAGAGATATGGTAGGGTTAGTTTTCTTATCACGCAAGACATCTCTTGTATATATTGTGACCTACTCCGTGGAATACAATTGAGTTGCACCACATAATCTCTTTACAGTTCTAAAAAACACTATCCAAAATCGACTAACGCGAGTTGCAAATTCAGGCACTTGCCAGCACCAGAGCAGCAATTTGAGATCGTCAAGAACATGTGGCATTCGGTGCCCTCGTACCACCACTACCCCGGGTCAGACCAGGGTTCCCAAAATCCACGGAAACATTGATCTTTTCTTCTAGCTCTGTGAGGGTAAGAGCATCTCCAGCCGCGCCCCCAACAGGTCCTTCCCAGGCGTTTTTGCTGCGTCGGCGCCGAAAAAACGGCTCAGTCACGCCCCCAGAAACCCGTTTTTCGCCGGCTCGGGCCGAAACTGGTGCCGGCGGACCCAGGCCGAACCCGGCGCCCTGGGGGGCGCCTGGGGCGCCGGCACAAGCGAAAAAGGTGCGTGGGTCCGCCCTGTCGACGAGTCGAGCACCTCTTTCCACCATTTCTTCCCGCTTTTTCCCCACTTCCCCCCATACTCTTCCTTCCTCCCGCCAATCTCCCTCCCGCTCGCCTCCCAGCCGGCCGCCATGCCTCCGAAAAAGTACGTCGCCCCCCGCACGGCGGCAACCGCGACCGCCTCCGTCGCCCAGCCGAAGCAGAGGAAGACGAGGGCGCCACCGACCAAGCCACCGGGTATGTCAAACGCCGAGTGGAGGGCGGAAGTTCAGCGACGGGAGGCTGTCACCACCGACCGGCGGAACAGGGCCATCGCCAAGAAGGCCCGCGACAACGCGGCGCGCGCAGCTGCGGCTGCCTCATCGGCGGACCAAGCCGAGGCCGAGGCGACTCGCGCGGGGATGATGAATCCACCCGGAAGCCACGCCCAGTACGCGCCCTGGGGCCAGCAAGGCATCGGCTCTCCGCAGCCATGGGGATCGCCCTCGCTGGGCTATGCCGACGGGGACGCACGGTGGGTTCAACCCAAACGTCACCTTCCCCCATGGATAAACCCGGCCCAGCGCACGCCCTCTCCCGCCTTCGCCGGCGTGCAGTACCCTCCATACAACTACTCGCCGCCCGCCTACGCTTCCTCCCCTATGCCCCCGCTATGCCGTGGCCCGCTGCCCTTCTCGCACCTCGGCGACACCGACGAGACCGAGGCCGACATGGACGACATTATCGCGGCAGGTTCGGCCGCGGCCGCCGCGTCTCCCGGGTTCGTCACCCAGGACGAGGTGGTGGATCTCAGCAGCAGCATGGACGGCGAGCTCGGCTACGTCTACGACGAGGACGAAGAGGAGGAGCAGGAGGAGAACGACGATGAGGAGGAGGAGGAGGAGCCGACGCCTGTTCTGGCGAAGGGGCGCAAGAAGAAGAAGAAGCGGGCGGCCAGGTCAGGCGAGCCGCGCATCAAGTGGGCGTCCAAGGAGGAGGAATGCCTCGCCGAAGCATGGAAAGTCATCTGCCTCGACCTGACGACCGGCACGAACCAGAGCATCGAGACGTACTAGGACCGCATCAAGGTCGAGTTCGATGAGCGCAAACTCGTCGACCCCTACTTCAAAGGCGTCTACATGCAGCGCGGCTCCAAGGTGATGGCGAACCATTGGGGGCGTATCCAGGGGCGTGCAACAAATGGCATGGGGTCGTCGAGGAGGTCGCAGATCAGGTATGCCACGCCGGTCTCCCGCCTCTCTTCGCCGTGTACGCGCGCCAACTGTTTGTTCCTCCGCGCAGTTGCTGCGCATGTTCGCCCTGTACCGGTAGAGCAACAGCGACGCCGAATTCAAGTACCTCCATGTTTACAAGCGCATTGACAAGTGCGAGAAGTGGACGGAAGTCCGGCGCATCCTCGACAAGGCCAAGTCGGACGCGCCGACTCCTGGCGCATCGGAAGGGCAGCCGGACGGCAACAAAGTTGCCAAGAAGGGGAAATACGGCGACGCGGCCACCGCTCGAGTGCAGGAGTCCATCGAGCACTGCCTCGCCGTCCTTCGTGAAGAGAAGACCGAGGCGCGGTGGTCGGCGTTGATGTCGAGCAGCGCCGTCAAGCTCGACCTGCTCTGGACGAACGTCGCCGCGAAGAAGAGAAACACCGACCTGGCTTTCCTGCTGGACAGGGCGAACATGCTCCAGAGCACCGACGAGGCGGTCAAGGCGTGGTACTTGGCGGAGCGCGGCCTCATCCTGAACCAGCTTCCCTCGACAAGGCCACCGACGCCGACGCCGACGCACACGCCGACGCCGCTGCCAAGCCCGCGTGATGACGCCTCCACGACGCCCAGCATCACCGAAGCCGCTCCGACACCGCCCAGCGCAGAAGCAGCTCCGACACCGCCAAGCCCGCGCACGCCAACTCCACCGACGCCTGGGGCAGAGCCCGCCGAGTAATGCGTTGCGCACGCGAACTTCTGCCGCTCTATTTTTTTGTACGCCGAACTGTGGTTTGCGATCGCCCGACTTGTGACGTCTTTTGTGAGCGAGAATGACCAAGTTCGAATTTTTCGCGTCCTGGGGGCGGCGCTTGGGGGCGTGACTGGGAGCTAGATCGCCTCCAGGGGCCGAACTAGCACCGGTTCGCCCCAGACCGTTTTTTTTACAGTCCTGAGGGCCGAACGGCTGGAGATGCTCTAACATAGCCGCGGGGCCAAAAGTTTTCTGAGACAAGCGATGGATTTGCCCTACGCACCAGGTCCATGCCTTTCTCCTTTGACAAAGTTGAGACCGTGTACTAGCCCGCAATGCCTTTTCCGCCGTCCCCTCTTGATCACTTTCTCACCACGATCATGCTCCACGGGCAACGTTTTCAACCACAGTTTGATTGTGTTATGAGATTGCCCTCCAAGGTCTTTGGTAAAGCACCAAAAAAAGCTCATGCTCCAAGCTAGGCAAGAGCTGGCCACACAACCAAGTTCTTTGGCGCTCCACCTCATGTACCATTGGTACCTACCCCGCAAAAAAAAAAGTATCATTGATATCTAGAACAATTCATTTCTGCGACAAGAGGCCAGCGGAATTATACTGCTTTTACAGATGCAAACTTCACAGTAAGCGAACTCCAGCGAACAAGGAATTAATTTCAACGGCGGTAATAACCAGGTGCTGGCCCTAATTGATAACAGGCATCGCTCTTCCTTTTCTTAGGCGAACGCCGAACCCACGAGGGCCATGATCTTGCTATATGGACGCCGTCCTTCCTGCCAGGCTGCCACTGACCACGTCGCCAAACTTCCCGCCCATGCTCAATGGACAGGAAGGTCGACCTTGCCTCGATGTTGTATATATGTTTCGGCCACATCTTGTAAGATTTCCAATAAAATGGCGTGGCATAATCAACAGCAAAATAAACGTCATTCACTTATTGTCCGACAAACATTACTTGCTAACTATAGTATATTTTTTTGCGGGTAAACTCCTGTATTACTCAAATCACATTGTTCGTACAATCAGCTTTGGCAAGCTCTAAAGAATCTATCGGGCCAGAACCAATCACAGTCATCGTTGTGCCCTCTAGTCTAGCAAATTTAGCTAAGCTATATCTCCAACCTTATTTTGATTGTGATTTACATGAGTAACACAGGAATCACGAAGAGACGTAAGGTGCCTAATCTCTCTAACTATAGAAGATTATATCGATCTATCAAGATCCGAAGCTTGAATCAGTTTGACGGCGATGACAGAGTCCATTTCAACTATAATTGGCAAGTCACTCCTCTGAATAGCAAAAGACAGTCGTCCTTCCATGCAAGCACAAATTTCAGCTTTAAGTGCTTCCCAGCAAGAGAAGAGTTGTCTACACGCTGAGTAAATAATGTGACCTCTATCATCTCGCGGCAACCGTACCAGGCTACCAGCACCAGCCGTGCCATCCTCTGCAGATGACCCATCGGTATTCAGTTTCACCATCCTGGCGTATACACATTCCTTCGTTCACACATATTCCATGCATGCATCCATACGCTAGTCACCCGCATCGCGTGTGTGCGCGGAAAAGCAACAGCAGAACACACCAAAAATGCATGCAAGTCGACGGCAATACGCCACGCCAAACCCACCCCTATATAAACCATCGTCTCAGCAGTGAACAGCTCACCACACAAACCGATCGACCGATCACCACACGTCCACACCACAGCAGCAGCATGGCTACCACCAGTCATGCCCTCCTCATCGCCCTCGTCGTCCTCGCCGGCCTCGCCGACCTGCAGGCCGCCGCGGGGCCCGTTCACGCCGCGGAGCACTCCGCGGCGGCGGCAATGGCGACGGCGTACCCAATGGCGGACGAGGCGGATCCGGACCTGAACGGGATGATGCAGTGCATGTTCGGGTGCTTCACGTCGGTGATGAGCTGCGCGTTCGGGTGCATGGGCAAGGGCCCCGACCTGCCGCTCTGCGTCATCAGCTGCAACCAGAAGAGCATCGTCTGCATGATCCGCTGCGGCCTCACGCCCTCGCCGCCGAGCCCCAAGCCGCCAACGCCACCCGGGCCCAAGCCGGCGCCCCCCAAGCCTGCACCCGGCCCGCCGCCATACGCCCGTCAAAACACCGAGACCTCCCCTTAGACGTACGCCGACAATTGCCATGCATGCATGATGCCAGTAATATGGTTTACGAATTAACTAAAAAAGAAGCCGCGTATATCATGGAGGTATACCCAGATATATAAATAGTGCTCGATCCATAATTTATAGCTGGATTTCAACACTTATATATCTAGATTTACGCCCCTCAAAAAAATTATATATCTAGATCTATGTTATTACAGTAGACACAATGTCATATATGACCCACGGTGATTGTACTTATACTATTCGTGCAATATATATGTATATATACATTCGTGTAAGCGTGCAAATATGTAATGATAGCTCTATTAAATTATGTTCTCAAAGTCAAAGTTGTTAAAGAACACTCTGTGTCAGCATCAAGTAGATTATGTGGTAAAACCATGTAATTATTTTTCACAAATGATAAGTTAAGCTAGATTTTATAAGTGTTTCCCGTGTTACATTATATTTTACACACAAAATCCTCAATTGAATCTGGCTCGACCTATCAATTTGTGCATCTTATCTCATTTGCCAAAATAAACTAATCCAAAACATCTCACATGCAACGCGTAGGTGAACCTTCTGAAGATTGTAAACCACATGTCCTCACTGTATGAACTATGAAACTTAAGGAGATGGAGCAAATGAAATACTCCCTCTGTTCACTTTTATAATACCTTGAAGACATTTCAGACAATATGCAAAATAGTCCATTTTGAGTTGTCTGAAACGACTTACAACAGTGAACGGAGGGAGTATAACTTTTTAAAATATGTGAAAAATAAATGATAGTGTAACTCAACTATCAGTTTAGAGCCTCGTGGATGGGCTCCTAGCCCAGTGGCCAGCGAGCAACTCTATCTCCTGGCTGACACGGGTTCGAGGGTCAGCTTGGGTGTTGTTGTCTCACATTCTCCTCTTAATTTAAAAATCGTAGGGGCTGCTCCCCCTACTGGTGTAATTTTTTTTAAGTTTAGAGCCTCGTGACCAGTAAGAATTGAATCCATTTCTTAGGTTCACAAGATAACAAGAACACTTATTACATTGATTTTCTTCTTTATACAATTACAAAGCTGCAACCGGTTTTGTAAAATTTGCATTTTTTTTAGTTCAATGACATCACATCATATAACACAATTAACTATCTACTCAATTCTATGGACCTTGGAACTTCTCAGATAAAGGTAAACAAGAAAAAAACAACTTCACAAGATCATCAAAGCAAGGCCTTCCAAGGAAGCTTTTGTGTTATCAAGGCTTCAAGTCTCCAACTGGCTCAACTACCCAATTGAGATGCTCCTCACTGGGTTTGTGTATACGGTGTTCGGGCAAGGGAACTAGGTGCAAGTCCATTTAGAATCTGATGGAATGCTTCTCCAGGTTGCACAACAACATGGCCTTCTTCGTTGACTAGATAGGAAGTGTGGCTTGTCACACCCCACATGTTCTAGCATATGATAATCCAAAAGTGGTCTAAAACATCTCGGTAGTCTTGATCACGGGCCACTACCATTTCCAAACGTCGCTCCCATCTCTCCTAAGTGGGGAGCTTAATTTGGACAGCCATCTAGAAATGCAAGAACTGGATAATGGCACGCGACGACAAGCGACTGCGAAGATCCCTTAACCATCCCAGCCTTGCGCCACCGCCCTCAATCCAGCTGCCCTTGGCTTGACCATCTCGAGCGCACATGCACAATATACTTAACGACCATGCCCCCAATTCAGGGGTATTGCTAGAAAAGCATAGACTCCACCATTTAATGTGATCTTAGATGAGGCATCAAACAAGGCCAATGCCTAGTCAAACACCGCTTGATTTTATCTCGCCCACGAAAGGTCTGGGTTCATTCTAGAAGCTCACAACCACTTGGTATGCAAGGTATCGTTAAGAGCTTTGAGGTTCTAAAACCTGATACTCCCACAATCGACCGGTGCACATACCACCTCCCAAGCGGCTAGGCACTTCCCGCCTCTAGCATAATCCAAGCCTGCCCAAAGGAATCCACTAGCATAATCCATGTCAAGCATGTCGTGAATCCCCATGGAAGAAATGCACACATTGAGCAGAATGATCCTAGCTCCCTTGGCAATCATCCCCTACTTCTATCCTGATATTTTTCATGAAATTTTTTAGAATGTTGTTTTGACACCTTTTGTTTTGATAGCTAGGTCCGAGTACTAGAAAGCTCGGTTTGTAAAAGTTGGTGTGGAAAATGTCGAAAGTTGGGTTTACAATATCTAAAATTCATGTTCAAAATCATAATGTCTCGCTATGTTTGTGCTTGAAAGGTTGTGGACAAACTTTTTAAAGGCAAACCTATTTATTTTGAAAACAATGCAGAGAAATGGAAAGAAAAGGGAATCACAATACTGTCGATAGTGATTCAATCAAACCGGCTCATGGTTTGCACCATACGGAGGAGTGCCAACAATATGTAAACTTGCTTCCACATATGGTTTGACCTATAGAGATTCCTATGTTATTCAAATTATAGCCAAACTATCCAGATTCATGAGTTTGATTACAAGCCAAAGTAGAAGCCGATGATCAATAACAATATGCAAGCCCCGTCACTACGTTTGAACATGCGGAAAAGGCACAATACATTTTAAATTCTAGGATTATAGAAATAGCCCTACAAAAGGTAAACATTACAACAGAGCCCCAAGGGAATCCATTGTCTTCAACCTCTGGAACGAGTTGATACGGGCCATATGGCACGCCTTCACCGCTCCCTGCCGGAGCCGGCCAAACCTTTTTTGTGACGAACGGGAAGTCACCAGCACGTCAACCCTAACGGACCAACACCCCAGAATTAAAGCCATCGTTGGAATCACAGAAGAACACCTGTCAAGGCATTATATTACTGCCCCCAGATCCAACCCCCTCCACCATCAAGGCGAAGAAGAGAGGCAGAGCATCACGTCATAGTCATCACTGAAACATCCACCAATCTCCAGATCGACGCCAGAGCAACCGGCCAAAGCACCATCACCACCACTTGAATCGGTGCATAGGCACCCATTGCAACTGCATAAACCACCAGATCCAACCAGATCCATCGGGACCAAATTTTCACACGCCCTCCGTCGTTGCAAGAAGTACCGCCGGAGAGTGGACTGGGAGGGGCATTATTTCGTCTTCACGGTGCCATTGTCGCTACCTCGCCGTCCTAAACATGACACAAACACAAAACTCTTAGCAAAAAATGGAGCGGGATCCATCCTAACGGCGAGGGGATGGGGTCCACCATGCTTCCAAGGCTCCAAGGCCATCGGAGGCAAGACGGACATGCGGGCGGCACCGACGGGAGTTGAAGAAACCCTAGTCGAGAAGAAGAAGGTACAAAACTTCCTTTTTAATCTAATCTTTACATTTCAGTAACATTTACAAGCCCCATCACTACGTTTGCACTGATGTTTACTTTTAACTAGTAACATTTACAAGTTCACTACATTTGCACTGATGTTTACTTTTCACTTACATTTACAAACCCCACACTACATTTGCACTAATATGCTTGTATCCCCTGCAAGCACAAACACAAATGATTTGCAATCCGTTTGCTCGAGCCTACTAGACTATACTTTTGGTGTAAATTATTAAAGGATGTCGGCGTACCCTTTGAATCGGACCGTGTAAATGGATTCCGCAGATATATAAGTATTATTTTCCATATGCGTGTGGCGTGTGTTTGCGCCATATCTCACATATCGAATCCAAGCTGGAATTTCGTCCCATCAAATTAGACACGATCGATATCTGCGCTGAAAATCCTGACGGCGGTTCCCATATATCCATGCACGTTTGATGGGCACATGCAACTACCAGGCATCGTATGCGTGCTCCGTCAGCACCGATCGAATCTGACGTGCTCAATATCTAGCTGGGTATCTAGGTTCGTACGTACACAGAGCTTGTTCATTTTCAACATCTGGGCGCCAGGGCCCGGGGAAGATCCATTTCATTTCTGTTTCTTACTTTTCTCGCCAGTGGGCGAATAATCAACGCAGATGTTGCAATGAAAGAGCATATTAGTTCGATCACAGATATAGATTTTTTTTTCTCCACACAATACACACACCTACACACGCACATACACCCATCTCTATGAGCGCACGCACACCCTACCCCTATGAGCATCTCCGAGAGACTAATCTGACACATCATCTTAAGATTGACGAAGGTCACAGGCGCCTTCTTAGTCGACGGGAATATCTTCTCTCACTGGACGCACATCGTCAGAAAGACTAGAATAAATCCAAGAGAATATGAGCATCAATTGTTAAATGGGATAATTATTTCTGTGCCTTAGTTGAGTCCCACTCGGCAGTTTTGCCCCTAGTTTCAAAAAACACTCGGTCTTACCCAAGCCACTTTGCTCTTCTTATCATTTTGCCCTTCCGTCACGGTTCCGTCCAGTTAGTGTCGTTTGACCGTGTGTTGACCGTCTGTGGACTTTTCATTGGACCATTTTGCCCCTATTTCTTCACTCTCTAGCGAGACACTGCCAAATGGGACCCATCACTCTGAAAACCATCCCATGTTCCCTTTTATTTCTCTCCCGGCGGTCAAACCCTAGTCATAGATCCCCTTCCCCCTCACTCTCAAATCTTGTCGGCGCTGGAGCCACAGGTCCCGTCCGTGGCCAGCGAAGGGAGGGCCAGCGGAGGTCCCGCCGGTGGTGGAGCCATGGATCCCGTCGGGGTTGGGCTCGAGAACCCGCAGGAGGAAAACCGCGTCGACCCGCCTCGTCTCCTGTAACATCCCAAATTTTCAATTTGGAATGTTATACATTAGATCATCAATGCATATCATATTTTATTTGCATTTTGGTTGATCCTAGAAATTCTATGCAACTCAGTGACCCACGGAGAGAGTTGGGGATTTCGTTATTTTCATATTTAAGTCTTCTCAAATTTTGAGAATAGGATCATTTGATTTTAACCAACTTAAACAAGATTTTGCTACTGTAAAATTTGCCCTAGATCCAGATTACTAGAACGAAGTTGTTTTCTTTCGCCGTTTGACTTTCGTTGATTCGTTCGATTTGATTCTTTTTGCCAACCGGAGTTCTTAAGTTGAACCTTCTGGTTAGATCTCTTATTTGAGTTTTACCTGTGCATTAGATGAGTACTTATTGCATGCTCGTTTGTTTGTTTGCGATAGAGTATCCGGAGTGCGCCGCCTGTTACTTCGAATCGCTAGGTTTCCCGGATCATCAGCAAGGCAAGTAACACTTTGATCATACCTTTTCTACTACCCAGTTTTATTGCACTAGATCAAACCTCTCACATTGCATGATTATGATCTAATTAAATTGTGGGATGGGAAGTAGATGAGATAGTACCTATTACCAGTTTATTTTTCAAACCTTTGGGAGTTACTTCTACATTTGCTTATCATGCCATGCTATGCTAGTAGACGTGGATTGAGTGAGTGAAATCCATGATAGATATGAGATTGTTAATTAATGGTTTATCTAAGGTGGCAACTTAAACACACATCTGGGTGGATTGAGGCACCTGGGTATTTCAGGACTTGCATGTTTTTCTTTTGGACCGCCACCCAGGCTCAAAGGGATCATGAGACTATTCATACTAGAAACTTCCGTGTGCAGCCACAAGCTATTATGGGCTCTAGCATAGTTGACTAAGTTGTGCGAACTCTTACAGTGGTAGACTAGCAGATGTAGGGGTGTAGGTGGTACGGTCTACCTGATCGTAAGGTGCTAGCGCTTCTGAAAGACTATGTCTCAGTCATCCATCTTCTCAAACACCATGTAGTGCGAGAAACCAAACGGAGGAGATCGAGTCTTGTGGGGAAAAGTGTGCAAACCTCTGCAGAGTGTAATAAACTAACCATGGTTAGCCGTGTCTCCGGTTATGGACATCTTGAGTATCTAGTACCTGGATTTTCATGTGAATCTCAACATGTTACTCTAAATTAATTTTGTTGGGTTTTGTTTAATGATGATGCTTAATTGGAATTGAGAATGTTGTCAACCATTCTTAATGTTTAACAACTACCATGATAGTTAAATAAAATTATTCCTTTGAAGTAGGGAAAATTTGGCTTTACGCAAAAACTGTAACCATAGAGCTTTCCACCAGCCAAATATGCATATAGTATAGTTGTTTCATTCCATTACTCTCTATGTGTTACCTTGCCAGCATATTCCATGTGCTGACCCGTTTCGGGCTGCAACATTAATGTTGCAGACTTTTCAGACGATGATTAAGCAGTTTTAGGTCGTGGTTCTATACTCAGTGATGCCGTTGGAGTTGATGGACTCACTTATCTTCCAAGCCTTCCGCTGTTATCGTTATTAGATGGCCTTAAGCCATATTTATTGTAATAAGTTCTCTTTTGAGACACTCGATGTAATAACTGTGTGATTGCTACTCTGCTATACATCTTCCGAGTACTGTGTGGTGTCAGCATTACTGATCCAGGGATGACACCGGAGCACAGAGATCAGACTGTTTGAGGTGTGGTCGCTACAGAGATGGTATCAGAGCACACGCTGATTGTAGGACACGATCACTAAGCTAAAAGCCTTAAATCACTATTCAGTCTCTTCTCTTCCGACTTCTCATCTTTTCTTCTCTTTAGGATGGCGGATGCAAGGAACAAGTTCACACAACCGGATGAAGATACACCCTTTGGATGACACTTGAAGGAAGTCACTAGATACCTGAACATAGGAGTACCAAGCTTCACGGGAACCTACAATGCCACTTTACCTGAAGAAGAGCGCTGGATGATTCAAGTTCAAGTTCCAGGAAGGACGTTCATGCCAGTCACTGAGCCCATAGAGTTTTCATTTGATGCACCAACTTGGAGTCTAGGAAAGAGCATGGCAGCTCACATCGCCATGGGACGCATTGGAGAAGTCTACCGCAAGGATCTCAAGGATACTATCTACCAGATTTGTGGCCGCCGAGATGAGCACTGGGAGATGATCAGCACCAGGAAGGATAGATCAATCGCAGCTTTTATCCAGGAATTAAACCAGCACATTCGACACCAGGAGAACCAGATGTGTGCCGACATGATAGATCTGAAGAAGGCTAAGACTAGAATCAAGGAACTGGAGAAAGAACTCAAGGCTACACGTGAAGATTATGAAGAGGAAATTGAAGTATTGGTGGAGAAGAATGATGACCTGATCAAGAAGATTGGAATATTTATGGGAGGCCCAACACCAGTAGATGAAGATGAAGAACCTAAGGAGATTAACCCAGAAGACTACATCATCATCGACGGCACCGACTCGGAACCAGACAGTAGCGATGATGACTATGTTGATGAAGCTGGAGCAGATATCATGGAGTCTGCAACCGAAGAATATTTCTAGTAGACCACCTCATCGTAGTAGTAGTAGTCCACCATGTAAATATAGTAGTCCGAGCACTTTTGCGATAGATAGATCGATTGTATGCCCTTGTTTGATTGATTGAAGTGAATTGTTTGCTTTTGCCTCATGTGAATATGGGTAGTGTTTTCTCTTTAGACCCCCTCTATTCTTATATCTCATTTTTTCTAAACCCACAGATGCCTCCGAGACGTGACCCCGGGTTTGCTTTCCCACCGGAGCTCACCCAATTGATCCAGCAGCAGAACACATTGATGCAGTTGCTAGTCCAGAATCAGAATCAGGGGAACAACAACAACAACCCACCACCAGCACCACCACCACCTATTGACCACTTAGCCCGTTTCCTTAGGCTGAATCCGCCGGTGTTTTCCAGTAGCACCGAGCCGATAGTAGCAGATGATTGGCTCCACAAGACAGCTAGGGAGTTGACCACAGCAGGATGCACAAATGCGGAGAAGGTGAAGTTTGCCACACATCAGTTAGAAGGACCCGCAGCATCATGGTGGGAGAATTTTACAGCCACCTTCCCAGTCGACACTGTCACATGGGACCAGTTTCAGCAGGCTTTTCGTACTGCCCATGTTTCAGCAGGAGCTATGGCCATGAAGAAGCGTGAGTTTTGTAACTTGCGCCAAGGAGGACGGACAGTTGGCCAGTATGTGGAGGAATTTAGTAAGTTAGCACGTTATGCCCCAAATGACATCGCTACAGATGCAGCTAAGCAAGAGAAGTTTCTGGAAGGACTGAATGATGAGTTGAGCATGCAGTTGATGGTAGCCACCTTCAACAACTACCAGGAGTTGGTAGATCGTGCTCTTATGATTAAAGGAAATCAGCAGCAAATTGAAAATCGCAATAGGAAATATGGACAAGGAAAGTACAATTCAGGAGCTCAGCAGAAGCCACGTTTTACCCCTAGACCGGGAGGACATTTTCAGCATACCCATGGAGGAGGTAGCTCGCACAATCACAATGGCACCAAAAATGGTAATGGCAATGGAGGAAGCAACGGCCAGAACCGCATCAACCCCTCAACCCCAGCCAAGAAGGACTTGAGCCAAGTCACTTGCTATAAGTGTTCGAAGACCGGACGTTATGCCAATGAATGTCCTGAAGGCCAAAATGGCAATGGAAGTTCTGGGAAGAAGCTGAACCCTTTCAACAGGGGACAGGTGAACCACGTTAGCGTGGAGGAGGTTGAAGCTCAGCCCGATGCAGTAATAGGTAAGTTTTTGGTTAAGTCATTTACTGCACTCATTCTTTTTGATACTGGTGCATCGCATTCATACATCTCAAGGGGATTTGTGGATAAGTATAACCTACCAACCCAAGCCCTTAGGTCACCCATGTTAGTAACCTCGCCCGGAGCAGAGTATGTGGCTAGTCTATGGTGTGATCGGTTACCATTAAGGATTGGTAACTATGTTTTTCCCTCAGACCTAATAGTATTGGAATCTCAAGGATTGGATGTGATATTAGGCATGGATTGGTTATCAAAGTATGAAGGGAATATTGAATGTGCTAGTAAGTCAATTTTGCTTACCACCCCAGAAGGGAGAAGGATCGAGTATGTATCCCGACATGTGCCAAAGAGGACCCAGGTAAATTTCCTAACAGGAGTTATGCAGGAGGAAGTACCAGTGGTAAGGGATTTCCCTGATGTATTTCCAGAAGAGTTGCCAGGCATGCCACCGGATAGAGATATTGAGTTCTTGATTGAGCTATTGCCAGGCACAGGGCCAATTTCAAAGAGACCATATAGGATGCCAGCAAAAGATTTGGTGGAAATTAAGAAGCGGATTAAGGAGTTACTGGATAAGGGATATATTCGCCCAAGTTCTTCGCCTTGGGGATCGCCAGTACTTCTAGTGGAGAAGAAGGATGGATCGTCAAGGATGGTTGTTGATTATCGAGGATTGAATGAAGTAACGATCAAGAACAAGTACCCGCTACCAATGATCAACGATCTGTTTGATCGATTGTAAGGAGCTAAGGTATTTTCCAAGATCAATCTGCGATCAGGATACCACCAGTTGAAGATTCGAGAACAGGATATTCCGAAGACAGCTTTTACCACCAGGTATGGGTTGTATGAGTATATCGTTATGTCATTTGGTCTGACTAACGCAGCTGCCTATTTTATGAACATGATGAACAAAGTGTTTATGGAGTTTTTGGATAAGTTCGTCGTAGTGTTCATTGATGATATCCTAGTTTATTCGAAGAATAAAGAGGAGCATAAGGAGCATTTGCGTTTGGTACTTGGAAAGCTCAGAGAACATCAATTATATGACAAGTTTAGCAAATGTGAGTTTTGGTTGAAGGAAGTAGGATTCCTCGGACATGTTATATCTGGTGAAGGTATAGCAGTAGATCCCACTAAAGTTGAAACCGTGACCAAGTGAGAAGCCCCAACAATAGTTGGAGAGATCCGGAGTTTTCTTGGACTCGCAGGATACTACCGGAGATTTATTGAGAATTTCTCAAAGATTGCGAAGCCTATGACAGAGTTATTAAAGAAGGATACCAAGTTCATATGGACAGAGGAGTGTGAGGCTAGTTTCCAGGAGTTGAAGAAACGTTTGGTTACCTCACCAGTGTTGATTTTGCCAGACCAGACCAAAGATTATGAGGTGTACTGCGACGCTTCACGTTGAGGACTTGGAGCAGTGCTTATGCAGGAAGGGAGAGTTGTTTCATATGCCTCAAGACAACTGAAACCCCATGAGTTGAATAATGCTACGCATGATTTGGAGTTAGCAGCCGTAGTGCATGCTTTGAAAACATGGAGGCATTTCCTCATTGGAAACCATTGTGAGGTGTATACGGATCATAAGAGTTTGAAGTACATTTTCACACAGAAGGAGTTGAATCTCAGACAAAGGAGATGGTTGGAGCTCATCAAGGATTATGATATGAAATTGCATTATCACCCCAGAAAGGCTAATGTAGTAGCTAACGCATTAAGCCGTAAGAGCCATGTCAATACGTTAATGACGGGAGAAATACCCAAGGAGTTAGCGGAAAATCTTCATGAACTATGTTTGGAAATAGTTCCGAGAGGCTATGTAGCAGCATTGGAGATTCAGTCAACTTTGATTGATAGAATCAAAGAAGCTCAGAAAACTAACAAAGAGATTGCCGCTGTAAAGGAAAAACTGAGCAAAGAAAAAGCTAAAGGATTTCGTGAGGATGAACACGACACCCTACGGTTTGAAGACCGTGTTTACGTGCCCAACGACCCAGAGATCAGGAAGTTGATTTTGCAAGAGGCACACGATTCACCATATTCAATTCATCCAGGAAATACCAAGATGTATCTGGATTTGAAGGATATTTTCTGGTGGACCGGAATGAAGAAGGATATTGCGGAGTATGTAGCAGTTTGTGATGTATGTCAGAGAGTAAAGGCAGGGCATCAGAAGCCAGCAGGATTGTTACAACCATTGCCGATACCCGAATGGAAGTGGGATAAGCTAGGCATGGATTTTATCACGGGATTGCCCAGGACTCGTTCAGGCTATGACTCAATTTGGGTTGTAGTTGATCGATTGACGAAAGTAGCTCATTTTATCCCAGTAAAGACCACTTACACCAATGCTAAGCTGGCAAAGATATACATGACCAGGATCGTATGTCTGCATGGAGTTCCAAGGAGTATCGTATCAGATAGAGGAACCCGGTTTACCTCAAAGTTCTGGAAGCAGTTGCACGAAACTTTGGGTACCAGGCTAGAATTCAGTACAGCTTTTCATCCACAGACAGATGGACAGACCGAGAGAGTCAATCAGATTTTGGAGGATATGCTGAGAGCTTGTGCGCTAGATTATGGATCTAGTTGGGACGATAATTTGCCATATGCAGAGTTCTCTTACAACAACAGTTACCAAACCAGTTCAAAGATGGCCCCTTTCGAAGCCTTGTACGGAAGGAGGTGCAGGACACCGTTGTCATGGGACGAAGTTGGAGACCGTCTGTTGTTTGGTCCTGACTTGATTAAAGAGTCTGAACAGAAGGTGAAATTGATTCGCGATAGGCTCAAGGTAGCCCAGTCCAGACAGAAAAGTTATGCAGATTCTGAATGCAAGGAGACAGTTTACGAAGTTGGAGACAGAGCTTATCTTCGAGTATCTCCACTTCGGGGAACAAAACATTTTGGAGTTAAAGGGAAGTTAGCACCACGAATTGTAGGACCATATTGAGTTTTGGAACGTATAGGGGAAGTGGCCTACAAGCTGGAATTGCCTGAAGGATTGTCAGGAGTTCATGATGTGTTCCACGTTTCTCAGCTGAAGAAGTGTCACGCGGAGATGGTTGACATACCGTTGAGAGATACAGTGCCTTTGGAAACTATTCAGTTGGATAACGATTTGACCTATGAGGAGAAGCCAGTCAAAATTCTCGAGTTTGCCAACCGAGTTACTCGCAGCAAGGTTATCAAGTTTTGCAAAGTTCAGTGGAGCCACCACTCAGAGGATGAAGCCACCTGTGAGCGAGAGGAAGATTTGTTCAAAGACCACCCTCACCTATTTTCTAGCCAACTCGAATCTCGAGGGCGAGATTCATCTTAAGGGGGGTAGGTTTGTAACATCCCAAATTTTACATTAGATCATCAATGCATATCTTTATTTGCATTTTGGTTGATCCTAGAAATTTTACGCAATTCAGTGACCCATGGAGAGAGTTGGGGATTTCGTTATTTTCATATTTAAGTCTTCTCAAATTTTGAGAATAGGATCATTTGATTTTATTTATTTTATCATCAATTATTTCTATTACAAAAATATGAGAGAGGGAATAAAATGACTTTCTCAAAATAAAGAAATATTGAGGATTTAATAATAAAATCAAATAGGATTTTATTCCGGAGTTTTTCGGTGTTTTATTTGAATTTAGGAAAAAAATGTGTTTTTCAAAATTGCATTTAGGTCCCAAATAAATGTTCACCTTATGAGGCTTGATTTTAGAAGCCCGTGAAAATTTATTTCAGAATATTTGGAGACTGTTCAGTATTTCTTTTTTATTTTTCTTCCGAGCGGAATAATTTAAAAAAAAACGAACCGACCTAACGGGCCGTGTCCGACTAGGACTCCGGCCCGGCTAGGCTTTATAAGCCGGGGGGGAGGCCCA
>NC_057794.1:450947251-450958795 GCF_018294505.1 Triticum aestivum
GCCGACGCCGCTGCTGCGCCGCCCGCCGGACGCCGTCGCTGCCGCCGAGGTTCGCTGCCGCCTCGTTTTCCATGCCGTCTTTTAAGAAATACCGATCGGTTTTCATCGATTTTCGCCGGTTTGTTAGGTTCGGTTTTTTTAAAAATAGATCAGTTTTCCGGTTTATTTATTTTAGCGAGCGTTCGTCGTTTTTCTTTTTCTCGGATTAAATGCGTGATTTTTCCGCGATTCCTGATCCGATTTTCGTTTTAGTATAACTTTTCGCTCGTTTATCGAAATCAGGCGATTCAAGCGCCTAGAGTTTCGTCTCAAAACCCTCTATCCGTTTAACCAACTTAAACAAGATTTTGCTACTGTAAAATTTGCCCTAGATCCATATTACTAGAACGAAGTTGTTTTCTTTCGCCGTTTGACTTTCATTGCTTTGTTCGATTTGATTCTTTTTGCCAACTGGAGTTCTTAAGTTGAACCTCTGGTTAGATCTCTTATTTGAGTTTTACCTGTGCATTAGATGAGTACTTATTGCATGCTCATTTGTTTGTTTGCGATAGAGTATCCGGAGTGCGCCGCCTGTTACTTCGAATCGCTAGGTTTCCCGGATCATAAGCAAGGCAAGTAACACTTTGATCATACATTTTCTACTACCCAGTTTTCTTGCATTAGATCAAACCTCTCACATTGCATGATTAGGATCTAATTAAATTGTGGGATGGGAAGTAGATGAGGTAGTACCTATTACCAATTTATTTTTCAAAGCTTTGGGAGTTACTTCTACGTTTGCTTATCATGCCATGCTATGCTAGTAGACGTGGATTGGGTGAGTGAAATTCATGACAGATCTGAGATTGTTAATTAATGGTTTATCTAAGGTGGCAACTTAAACACACATCTGGATGGATTGAGGCACCTGGGTATTCCAGGACTTGCCTGTTTTTCTTTTGGACCGCCACCCAGGCTCAAAGGGATCATGAGACTATTCATACTAGAAACTTCCATGTGCAGCCACAAGCTATTATGGGCTCTAACATAGTTGACTAAGTTGTGCAAACTCTTACAGTGGTAGACTAGTAGATGTAGGGGTGTAGGTGGTACGATCTACCCGATCGTAAGGTGTTATCGCTTCTGAAAGACTATGTCTCGGTCATCCGTCTTCTCAAATCCCATGTAGTGCGAGAAACCAAACGGAGGAGATCGAGTCTTGTGGAAAAAAGTGCGCAAACCTCTGCAGAGTGTAATAAACTAATCATGGTTAGCCGTGTCCCCGGTTATGGACATCTTGAGTATCTAGTACCTGGATATTCATGTGAATCTCAACATGTTACTCTAAATTAATTTTGTTGGGTTTTGTTTAATGATGATGCTTAATTGGAATTGAGAATGCTGTCAACCATTCTCAATGTTTAACAACTACCATGATAGTTAAATAAAATTATTCCTTTGAAGTAGGGAAAAATTGGCTTTACGCAAAAACTGTAACCATAGAGCTTTCCACCAGCCAAATATGCATATAGTATAGCTGTTTCATTCCATTACTCTTTATGTGTTACCTTGCCAGCATATTCCATGTGCTGACCCGTTTCGGGCTGCAACGTTAATGTTGCAGACTTTTTAGACGACGATTAAGGAGTTTTAGGTCGTGGTTCTATACTCAGTGATGCTATTGGAGTTGATGGACTCACTTATCTTCCAAGCCTTCCGCTGTTATCTTTATTAGATGGCCTTAAGCCATATTTATTGTAATAAGTTCTCTTTTGAGACACTCGATGTAATAAGTGTGTGATTGCTACTCTGCTATAAATCCTCCGAGTACTGTGTGGTGTCAGCATTACTGATCCAGGGATGACACCGGAGCACAGAGATCAGACTGTTTGAGGTCTGGTCGCTACATCTCCATGGCCGGCCGTCGGGGATGGGCGCGAGCGCCGCCCTGCCCGTGCTCCTTCCTCTCCTCCTTCCCTCTCCCTTTGTCTCTCGATTCTCCCTGTCTCTCTCACCTTCCTCTTTTATCTTCCCTGATAGGAGTAGGGAGTAGCACCAAAGCCACCATGACGTCGCCCATGGAGGTCCATCTGTCGATCCATTCACAGTTGACGTCCACGTGGATCTGGTGACGAGTTGCGCCGTCGCGAGCCATGTTCAATCTGGTGCTGCAATGTGCGAGGCACGAACTGCAGCGGCTGCGTCCTCGTTGACCCTCGTCCACACCAACGTGGGCCAGCCAACACCGATGCCGCCTGCTGGCCCAGATCCAATGCGTCCCGCAGATGGCCAACGGGATTCCGGTCAGTGGTGGAGCCACAGATCTTGTCGGTGGCCAATGTAAGGCGGTCGCCGGGGACGCATGGTGGGCAGAGATGATGGAGGAGGTGGTGCGCGCCTCCCCCGGGCCTCCTTCCATGCTGCAGCGGCGGTGGTAAAGCGCCCGTCATGGCGAAGCATGGGCGAGGAAGATTTGGTGAGCTCCTGCGCCGATTCCTTTGGCTCCGACGAGCTCTCGTGCCGATTCCGTTGGCTCCGGCGAGCTCCGGCGCCAATTCCTTTGCTCCGGCGAGCTCATCCTCGTTCTGCGGAGGGCGTCCTTTCAATCGTTGACCCAGCGTTTTTTAACGCAATGTAATTGGGTAGTACGGCTTTTTGTAGGGATAATTAGGTAGTATAGCTGGCAAGTATGGATTGATGATTAATTATATTCGAGATGAGACCGACCTTCAGTAGGAGTACTGATTTATGTTAATTACGGTGTTTTGATTAATTTATTTATGTGGTGTTTTTGCATAAAAAATAATGCAAAATTGATATTTTGTTTACAACATGGCAGTGTCCGTTAGAGATATTTGGTCCATTGTGGGCCCCACATGTTAGGGAGAAGAGAGAGGAATGTTTTCTGAGTGAGGGTACCACTTGGAAGTGTCTGGTGAGAGAGTGAGGAAGCAGGGGCAAATAAGTCCAACGAAAAGTCCATAGACGGTCAACACACGGTCAAACGGCACTAACTGGATGGAAACATGACAGAAGGGCAAAACCATAAGAGAAGCAAACGGGCTTGGGCAAAACTGAGGGTTTTCGAAAACTAGGGGTAAACCTGCCGAGTGTGACCCAACTAGGGGTATAAACTCAATTATCCCTTGTTAAATTTAGGACTTAAATTTTGATGGGCAAAGGATGTCATTGTTGTTGTGACCATCCAATCACAGGTTGGTTTGTGATCACAGATACATAAGCTCTGTGCCGTATATATTCGTCGAGGAATCCTAATATTTTTGTCGATTTCTGCGAAGCCAAGTGATGTGAGGACAATGCACGGGTGCGAGAGGAATTTTCATGCTGGACTGTGAGGCTCAAGGATAACATTGTGGCCCTGCATACCTGGGCATGCATGCATGCATGCAGTTGTAGGCTTGTAGCCGCTGCATATGGATGCATGCAGAGATTAACATTTGCAAGTGCAAGGCTAGCTGCAAGGTGAGTAGTATTATACTGATCTTTCGGTGCAACTTTTGGCCTAAGAATCAATTGCCGCGGATGAATATAATCGCCGTCGCGCGAGCTTTATCAGTTGCAGATATGTGTTGTTTAAATAGTGCCGGTCGTGCCTGCTTATCAGCCACATATGTAGCTCCCACGCTGGCCGGAACAGCCATCGCATCGCATCGTAGATAACACGTCACGCGTCCACTTGTATTGTTTCTCAAGTTGATGCGTGAGTGCTTGCTGCCTTGTGGCCCTTCGGGTCTTCCAAGTATATATGCAGCCTCGTAATGTTCATTGACAATGCAATTTGAAGAAACACTCGCAATAACAGACATGATGATTTCTACATCCAGCAGTGTTCCTGTTGCCGCTACATGCTTTCTCTGCTGATTTCCCAAGCTGTCTCAGCCTTTCCTAGGGTTGTTTTCTCGTGTCACACAGGCGCTGACAAAAGGCGCGCCAGCTGTGTCGCCTGCTCATGCGGCCGGGCCAATGCCGCGCAGACACGGGAGCAAGCGGCAAAGCCTCGCGGGCGGCGGCGTCACGGCGCACCAGCTGAGTCCACATCGCCCGCCACTCTCGACACCGGCCGCCTCACTAATTCACGAAACAGGCTCTCGACGCGAGCGGCGACTCGGTGCCCGGCCGGGCTCATCTGCCATCTCCGACCGGGCATGATCAGTAAATACAAAATAGTTCAAAAATAATAATTTTTTTTGGCATCAAAGATGATCGAATGCGAGATGTGCATGTAAAGTTTCAAGCAGTTTGGACATCCGGGGACCTCCTTGCGCACATGAGGATCTTCAAAGCCAAATAGTTTCTTTGAATTTTCTACTGTTATTTTTTTTAATTTATTGTTCATCACGTGCAGATGAGCCCACGCTCAAACTTGAGTTATTGGCTCTTGCCCCGCTATATAAATAAAACACATAAAATAATACACGACAGAACGATATAAGGTAATGAGGGATTTCTCTTACAAAGAAAATCTTGGGATAACTGATCAAGACACATGCACACGATTATGTTGCCGAAAAAAAAACAAAAAAAGGAAGGATTGGAGACTGCACCACCCCACGCCCTATAGGACGCCTAAACTCCACGGCAACATCCTCAAAAGGGGTAACGACGCAAAGCATCGTTGTTGCCGAGTCCGAACAGACAAAGGTCTTCACCCCAGAACCCTGGCACGGAGAGGAGAATCCAATGATGCCCGTGGGCGTCACTATCGCCAGTGTCGAAGTACGGGGCTTTCACCCATCAGCTCACCCATGGCAACAAGAGGCCCCTAGGACAACCGCGACGAGCACATACCTCCATATTCGTATCTGGACGTCACCACTGCCAGCGACAGAGAAGATGACCGAGCCACCCGCGCTATACCCCTCGTCACCCCACGACAGGCATAGTCACCACCGCTACCATGAAGCCAACAATAAGAAAAAAACCAGAACATTCACTAAAGATCGACAAATGTTTGTGAGCATTCTCCAAGAAAGAACACCTTTTCAAAAATAATTATTATTTCTCACATATTTTCCTAAATAAAATTTTACAATTTATAGTTTTTGAGTTTTTTATATATTTGAGAATATGTTTTCCAAGTGTCATGATTTTCTTTACCTTTAAAATATTATGTATTCATTTCTGTGAACTTTTTTATTATCACGTTTTTTTGTTATGCTTCTTTTTTTTAACCTAGTGACGCAAGCGCTCATATATACGCGCATATACTCACCCCTATGAAAACACACACACACACACACACACACACACACATCCTACCCCTATGAGCACCTGCGAGAGATTGAGCCGGCATATCATCTTGAGATTTTACGAAGTCATCGTAGGCGTCTCCTAGTCGACGGGAATGTTTCCTCCCACTAAACGCGCATCGCCAGAAGTTCTGAAATTAATCACCACAGCTATGCTTTTTGTTGAAGTGTGTTTTCTGATGTAACTAACAAGAGTGCGGAAGTTACACTCAGATTACCAGGTTACGAGACGGACACAAGGCACTGACTTTGCCCAAGTTAGGACCTCTACGATGCGGATAACAACCCTATTCATGCCTTGTATTGGATTATATCACAAAATGATATCAATGGTGGTGTACAGGTTGTTTCTGTCGAGTTTGGGGCGGACAATCTAGATAGAATCTCTAGATCGGATCCAATGGCTCTACTGGTCCATCGAGACTAGGGTTCTGAAGACCCTATAGTAATATCCCACGTCATGGACATCCTGTTGTAATTGCTAAGAGGAAAATGAATCAACTCACTCCTTTACTAGATGGCATCTGCTATTTATACAAGGGAAAGGATATCATTGGAAAAGGTGTCTGTTCAGAGGAGGTGCCTGTTCGGCAGGAACCGACGCGGCAGTTTTACAACTGCCTGCGGTTAGTACAAGCAGGGATTAATCCCATAATTAACACATGGTTAATTAATTCTAACACTTCCCCTAATCAATGCTTGATCTTGTGAGGAGACATCATCTTGATAAAGTTTCCTCCAAAACCCTGTGGGAAAAATGAGGATAGAGGTGTTTGATATGTTGCCAAAACTCCTTCAAACCCAGTAGGAAAAATAAGAAGAAAATGCCGCAACATATAATGATTATTGTCTGTTTAACTCAATATGAGAAAAACCCATAGAATTAAAGGACAATAAATATGTCGTATATACTTTCTTAAAAACCCCGGTGGGGAAAACAAAAAATATGACATATGGTCTTGTGTTGATATTACCTCATTAAAAACCTTCATGAGAACCTATGAAGTAAACTCATGAAGGGAAAAAGAGTATAATATGATGCTTTTAACAGAAACAATTTAGGAAGATACCCCCCCTGATTCTTGCAAATTCCGAAGCCATCATATACCAATTCCATGATATTTCCGGAATGTAGAAGTTGGTAGAGACTTGGTGAACAAATCAGTCACATGATTTGACTTACAAGATATGCAATATAGTGATATTGCTTATTATGTAACCTGTTTGCATCCGGGCAACACAAGCAACATTATCTTTGAGATAATGGTTGGTGGATGTAGCCATGATGTCTGTTTCGAAGACTCTTCATGAGAGAGCTACCACACCTAGTAGGAACACTAAGCTTGTCTACAATCTGACATAGTGGGGATCTGATCGATGTATCCAATGATATCGGTATTCACATTTCTGTGTAACTGAAAAACCAGGACAAAATGTTTGATGCCTTGGAGATATCGAAAGATATTCTTGAGTACCAACCAATTGTGTTTGGTGGATCCAATGGCTTATGGAACGTTGAGTCCCAATATCTCATTTCCATCATCTCTTGGTCTAAATCGATCTTTCTCTACGTCTAGAGAATGAACTACCATGAGAGTTATGGATGGGTAAGATTTGTCCACAATGAATTTCTCCAATATAATTTGGATATAGACAACATAGTAAACCATAATGTATGAATGAAGGTGCTCAAGTTGTAGTAACAAGCGGTATTTTGGTTTACCCAAATCTTTCATTTTAAACTCCGTCATTTAGATGATTACATGTGTCATCATTGCAGACACACAAATATGGATAATCATCATTGTAGGAGTAATCCTTGTGCATAAGGAACCCACTACGTCGGTTGTACCATATGTACCGACAACAATAAGTCGTATGGTGACTTACTGATACTACACAGTGTATGTTGCATTTTGTATTTCGATTCAGAATTGAGATTCCATCGGGAATCAATCATATATGTCTGAATCTAGTGATCCACATGGATATGTAATCACTACATCTATCAACTGCAAAGAAAGATGATTTTATGCTGCCAATGATATAAGTTATCAGAAAGAGATTCCACCTTGGAGAATAGTTGGGTATCTGCGTGAACCCTTGTGCTACAATACTTGCTCTATATTTCACCATCTTGTTGTTCTCAATTCTGTTTTCAGAAGAAAACTGGTGTAGGTATTTCTTATGAATACCTTCCCATTATTGAGCAAGATTATTTCTACCAAGATTATACCCTTTGCTTGAGTTCAGTCCGAGTGTTGTTCACACTTTGTCATGGCCATGGTCTTTGGATGTGAATCACGTGAACGGTTTTTTCAATCTAATTGAGAAATGTATGTCGACAATTGTAGACTTCCGGTTATATGTTTCTCCAGAATCTATATATCAATATATAGTTGATGAAAATTTCGTTACCCATGGTGACTGCTCGCGATTTCCTAATGCGATTGAGACGGGTATTCCGATGTCTCGGTCACTATGTGCACTATGACCTGGATTGGTGGAGGTTTCCCGTCCACTAGGTGTATACTACCCATTAGGTGTCTGTCAACGTGAAATTGACTTGCATTTACTGATTCACAGGCCTTGATATCCTTGCTTGTAAGAAGCTAAATCCTGATGTACTATTGCCATACATCTCCCCCTATTGCTTCGAACGGGGAGTGGAGTGATTCTTATTGGTACCTTCACTCTTTCAGGCATATTTTGCAGGATTGTAGGATTGTGAGACACCTTTATAGTCAGCAAATGAATCTGGCAGGTTATTTGCAATGTGTTGCAAATGTTCTGAACGCATGGTTTAGATCTTTGAGTACATGGATTTGAGGCAGAAATGTGTTGAACATTCTATGGCATTCTTTATGGTACTTGAAATCTCCCCCTAATGCCTGGAAATGTTCCTCATTGAATCAGCATACTGGCCTTGAATAACTCCCCATGTGAGGGGCTTGAGGTATTGACGGTAATACAGTTATTCCTCACATAGATCTCAACTATATGTTGAGGGGCCAATGATGTACGCCGGGTGGTGATATCGGTATGCAACCGAATTACCGCAGATAGGAAATACTTGGTAGATATCCACATATCAAAGATAGAGGGGAATAATATTATGCAGTTCTGTCATGAGCGTGTAAAACTGCATGACTCCAACGTAAAGTTGGTAAGTTGCAATTACAAAGTAAAGACAATGCAATGAGCTTAACTCTTTGGATAGGATTCTACCAAACCATTTTGAGTCTAGACATTAGGACAAATTGCTAAACTTCAATCCGAGGGCCATAGAGAAGGCACTCAAGGAGAATTCTGCAATGTTATCCATTCGATTTGGTTGAAATCGTTGTCAGGATAATAAACCAATGGTTTCGTGTGAATAAAGCACACACTTAAGACCATCATGTAGATATGTCTTTTAGAACCATGGAATATTTGAATAGTCTACTCAATGGTTGGGAAGAACCATTTACCTCGACTTGATGCATTCAAGGAGTCTGAGTGGTTAGGCATACACTTTAAGGTGTGTGAGCCTTAAAATTTGCCTCCCTGTGTCACATGTAGTGCACACAAAATCCAAATATTGTAAGAATTAAGCATCAATAATAATCATAAACCATTGGAATTGCTGATAGTTTCGGTTTCAACCCAATGTCAATGATGACCAAAGCTGGAATGCCAAGTTTGTCATGCAAAAGACACTGGAAAACTATCTCGCATGCAACATGTGCTACGGGTTCTGTAGTATGTGTAGTACAACCAAATGATACATAGAGAATGTGCTTGCCATATCCGTTGCATGTGATAAAGAGAAGATATTTCTCTTTGTTGTCGGCATAGGTTTCTCTATGGAAACCATTTTTGACGAATATCTCTATAGCTTAATAGGGTACGAGTTAAACTTGGGAAACAATGAAACATCCCGACGTTACTCGAGTACCCACGGGGATAGTAAATATGACTCGAGTTGAGCCAACAAATACCTCATCGCATCTAGCGATTTTAAAATATCTCCTTTCTCTCAATGAGAGTGGAAACATTGGACTTCCCTGAGTATAGAGTTTGTGGTGCAAATGTCCACAAGGCACATATCAGTTTTCATCGGATTGACTCCCGTAGAAATATATATATAGACATGAAGATTCTCAAGAAAATTAATGTCGGATATATAGAATACATACAAATGAATTTGTATCAAAGTGCTGATACAATATATTGTGATATACAATATATAATGACAACAATAATCATGTTCTTATTAGAACATCATAAATGGACATAAATAAATAGATCACTAAGGAGACTAAGGGACTAAATGTATAGTCTCCAAATATGTCGGTTGATGCATATTCAACCATCATGCTCTCCATGCTCATAGGGTCTCGTGACAGCTTGATGGTGTCAGGTTGAGGGTTTGAAGTGAGTTCCAAATCATTACTCTTGAGGTCCTTTGCGTCCCGGTGGCATGGCATGGATTGCACGCGCTATCTCATGGGATGCAAGACTAATCTTGATGTCCATGACCCGCTTAAGTAAGTTGTGGCCATTGAGGGCAAGTGCCTTAAATTGTTAGCCATCGATTACTTATAGGGCAAGCCAGAGATAATTAATTTACAAGAAGTAAATTAAAAATCATTATAATTTTGTAATAAGAATGCAAAAATTTGACGCAAGTGTATAACTTGAAAATGCTTAACCTCAATTGTAGGAACATAACACATTGAAGATCATGCAGATCTCACAGTAATAGAGTTACTCTGCACATGGGCAGTAGATCCAACTCATTACCTTGTGTTTTCCTAATATTGAGGTAGATGTTATTGTCAAAAATTTACAAGTTTTGTTGTGCGGGTGTGACGCCCCCGATTCAATCGTACACTAATCATGCACGCAAATGTATACGATCAAGATCAGGGACTCACGGGAAGATATCACAACACAACTCTAAAACATAAATAAGTCATACAAGCATCATAATACAAGGCAGGGGCCTCGAGGGCTCGAATACAAGTGCTCGATCATAGACGAGTCAGCGGAAGCAACAATATCTGAGTACAGACATAAGTTAAACAAGTTTGCCTTAAGAAGGCTAGCACAAACTGGGGTACAGATCGAAAGAGGCGCAGGCCTCCTGCCTGGGATCCTCCTAAACTACTCCTGGTCGTCATCAGCGGGCAGCACGTAGTAGTAGGCACCTCCAGTGTAGTAGGGGTCGTCGTCGACGGTGGCGTCTGGCTCCTGGACTCCAGCATCTGGTTGCGACAACCAGAAAGAAAGGAAAGGGGAAAAAGGGGGGAGAAAGCAACCGTGAGTACTCATCCAAAGTACTCGCAAGCAAGGAACTACACTACATATGCATGGGTATATGTGTAAGGAGGCCATATCAGTGGACTGAACTGCAGAATGCCAGAATAAGAGGGGGATAACTAATCCTGTCGAAGACTACGCTTCTCGCAGCCACCGTCTTGCATCAAGTAGAAGAGAGTAGATTGAAGTCCTCCAAGTAGCATCTCCAAGTAGCATCTCATAGCATAATCCTACCCGGCGATCCCCTCCTCATATCCCTGAGGTAGAGCGACCACCGGTTGTATCTGGCACTTGGAAGGGTGTGTTTTATTAAGTATCCGGTTCTAGTTGTCATAAGGTCAAGGTACAACTCCAAGTCGTCCTGTTACCGAAGATCACGGCTATTCGAATAGATTAACTTCCCTGCAGGGGTGCACCAACTTACCCAACACGCTTGATCCCATTTGGCCGGACACACTTTCCTGGGTCATGCCCGGCCTCGGAAGATCAACACGTCGCAGCCCCACCTAGGCACAACAGAGAGGCCAGCACGCCGGTCTAAACCTAAGCGCACAGGAGTCTGGGCCCATCGCCCATAGCACACCTGCACGTTGCGAGGGCGGCCGGAAGCAGACCTAGCCTAGCAGGCGTTCCAGTCCAATCCGGCGCGCGCCGCTCCGTCGCTGACGTCTGAAGTGCTTCGGCTGATACCACGACGTCGGGATACCCATAACTACTCCCACGTAGATGGTTAGTGCGTATAGGCTCGTAGCCAACTCAGATCAAATACCAAGATCTCGTTAAGCGTGTTAAATATCCGCGAACGCCGAACAGGGCCAGGCCCACCTGTCTCCTAGGTGGTCTCAACCTGCCCTGTCGCTCCGCCACAAAGATCCACACAGAGGGCCGTCGGGACAAAGGTCCTTTCAGCCCCCAATCCGTGAATCACTCGCGGGTACTCTTCGAGCTGACCCGACTTTAGTCACCATCTGTATAGTATGTATGTATGTAT
>NC_057794.1:450959032-450963716 GCF_018294505.1 Triticum aestivum
GTAGGGCCAATGATGATAAACTAGCATCCTATACTAAGCATTTAGGATTGCAGGTAAGGTATCAATAGATGTAGCAACAATGTCAGGCTATGCATCAGAATAGGATCAACGGAAAGCAGTAACATGCTACACTACTCTAATGCAAGCAGTATAGAGGAGAATAGGCGATATCTGGTGATCAAGGGGGGGGGCTTGCCTGGTTGCTCTGGCAAGGAGGGATCGTCAACACCGTAGTCGAACTGGGGGTCGCCGGTAGTCTCGGGGTCTACCGGAAAGAAGTAACGGAGGGGGAACACAATAAATAACAGAGCAATCAAAGCATCACAAAGCGTAACATGGCAATACGCGGTCTAGAGTGACCTAACGCGACACTAGGTCGTACCAGCGAAGGGGGGGGGAACATCCGGGAAAGTATTCCCGGTGTTTCGCGTTTTCGGGCAGATGAACCGGTGGGGAACAATTGCGTGTTCTCTATGCTAGGAGTGTGTGGCGGACGAACGGAGGGTGTAACCGGATTCGTCTCATCATTCTGAGTAACTTTTATGTATAAAACTTTTTCATCCGAGCTACGGATTATTTTATATGTTTTTTTGAAGATTAAAACAATATTCGAAAAACCCTGAAATTTTGCTAAGTCTGAGAATTCGACAGTTTTAAACATTACTTGGCTGTTTTCAAAACACTACAACTATTAATCTGTAACTCCTATGATTTTGTGCCTTATATCAATATGGAGCATTTTTCTGTGGTCTATAAGATAGTAGAACTTTCATCTCTGTTAGAGTCCATTTGATTGATCATTAGCAGCTCTAAAGTAGCTATGAAATTAAAGCTGTTTTCAGCTTTCTATTAACAGAACATTGGAATTTGTGATTTTTGTAGGAATTAAACCATACATCAAAACGATTTGGTCCAGTGGGATAAAATGGAGTTTGTCATGTATACTTTCTACTCATATTATTTTTACCCATGTTAACCGCTGGTTAGATGTTGTTTAGAGGATGTACAGAGGGTCAGACAATGTCAAATTAGAAAAGCTAGCACTAGCTACAGTAACTGAATGTTACTGTACCCGTGTAGCATAGCAGCAGGCAGAGCTGCAGCGAGCAGCACGGGCGCCTGGTGCGTGCGGTGGGCGGGCGCAGGAGCTCAGGCGAGTAGCAAGCCGCGGCGTGAGCAGCAGCAGAGGCCAGGGGCGACAAGGGGTTCGCGCGGGCGCACGCGGGAGCAGTGCTCCATCCGCGGCCACGGGAGGATACGGCGGCGACGGAGCTCGGCTCAAATGAAAAACCGCCAAACGCAACGCGAACGGGCTACCTAACTAGCTAAATCGGACCTATAGCTCACCCGGAGCGTGCTGGAGCGCTCGGACGGAGCATAGGAGCTCGGGCGCTAGCGACGAATAGGCCATGGCGGACAGCGGCGCCGGACTCGAGCAGGGGAGGTGGCTACGGTGCGAGTTCGAGCTATGGAGGAAAGGGGAAAGTATGCGGGGCTCACAGCGATGCTCACAGAAGACTCGGGGAGGACGGGGTGGCGCCGAAGCGGTGGTGTCCGCCGCGGATCGACGGCGGCCGAGGCGGTGCAGAACAAGGCGATGGCGGTTCTGCGGGCTCTCCGGCTTGGTCTCGAGGGCGCAGGCGACGAACTCGTCCACGGTGGACCTCCTGGACCCGTCGGTGTGGAGGACGGTGGCCGGTGGCCGCGTGCATGTTGACGACGCGGCCATGGAGGCGCTCGGCGAGGTGAGCAGAGAGGAAACGGTGTGTGTGTGGGGAACGGGAAGGCGGGCTAGGGTTTCAGGGTGCGGGGCGACGTTTTGTAGGTCGACGGGGGCGCGGCGGATGGCCGGCACGTGGCCATCGCGGCCACGGGCGGCTGCCCGGCGTCCACCTCCCCTCTGTGAACAGAGGAGGAAGGAGAGGGGCAAGTTGGGCTGGGCCTCCCGTATAGATAGCAGGCCTAGTGCACAGTAGTAGGCTTAGTGCATAGTAGTGTAGTTGTTTCATTTTCCAATTCTGTTTTCATTTTCTTTTCTGTTTCTGTTTTATTTTTATTTACAAAAGCAAATGACTTTTAGTTAAGTATGAGACTTGTCCTAAATTAGCATAGTTATTTTAGGCACTGCCACAAAAAGGTTTGATGAGCATTAGGATTGTGCATAAATGAAAATGGATTAATGAGGCTGTTTTGGTCATTGTTTTAATTGTTTTAGGGCAATTAAAAATTCTATATAATGTTGGATGTTATTTGATAATTAGTTAGTGAATATTTATAACCCTTTGGCCATTTTTAATTCACTATTTTATGAAACTATAATTTGACTTGTTATTTGAATTTGTATTTGAACTAAGTTTGATACACGTGAGGTTTAGCAAAATTTTAATCATGATGACCTGGCATCATTAACGAAGGTTTACTGTAGCTTGATTACCCGGGCGTCACAGCGGGAGAAATCAATCTCGACCGTTGTTACATGTTCATGAAGAATGTCAACATCTCAATTGCAAATAGACGTATTAATCTCGACAAGTAGCGAACACGGAGATACATGCATTCTGGAATACATCATACTCAACAGAAATACACCATTATTATAATGAATAGTAATGATGTTGCAAACTTGATGTTCAAGTGAAAAACTTGAATTGCATAGACCTCAAATTAAATGAGATGATATTTTATCAAGTTGCAAGATAATTCAACAGGGTGAATTAATATTTTACGAGAGAAAATTAATCTCAATCGCTATGAAATTATTTTGCGAGAGAAAAATATTTTCAATCGCAAATCAATATTGTTGGGCGAGAAAACTTAATCTCAATTGCAAAACAATATCGTTGTAATAATAGGACATGTTATAGGGATTGCTAAAAAGCAAACACATTGAACATGCCACATATAATAACCACATATTTTCTGGAATGTTGAAACTCAACAGAAAATGCAGTAATTAACAGGGTCTAAAATAGTTAAATACTAGTAAATAGTACTGTTAACAGAATCCAATGTGCAAAATCTCAGAAATAGGATACGGTGCACGATCGGTCTGGACCACTGTTCGACCTGTTTTGCAAATTCATGCAACTGCAAGGACCTTGATGCACAATGTCGAAGGGATAAGGTTCCTTATCCTTTGTTTTCATGTGCGGATATGAAATCCCAATGGGGAATTTTTCTATGCCACAGCAGCCTTTCGAGACAGGCTCGCCGACCGGAGGTGCCTCAGCTTCCGTTGGGTACAACGGGCGCGAGCGCCGCGCGGGGGAAGGGGACCCTCAACGACGGCCTGGAAGGCTGCGCCATGGCCGGAGGGAGGAGCGACCGCGGCGCGCGCGCTTCAGCCAGCGCCGGCCAGAGGCCGCCATCATGCCTTCTGCAAGTGAGGCCTTGGTCGCAGGCGCTGCGTCAGATGCAGGTGGGCGTTGCTATGGAGGAACGGCCGGGGGCCTCGTCATCCGCTGAGAAGCGGCCGCGCCGTCACGGCCCGTCGCGCTCACGCAGTCTGCAGCCGTAGCGCGGACGGAGAGGGCCGACGTGCTTCTTGTCGGCCGTAGGCCGCTCGTGCCGTTCAAAATCGACAGCGTCGATCCATTAAGAGGTAAGAACATCCCGAATTGTAGAAGACTACCTGCACGCTTACAGTTCTTGTTTGGATTTTCAATCCATTGATCAAGGGTGCCTTTTCCATTCGTCTTTTCCTCCGTTGATGTCTTTCCGATGGAAGGTTGCCAACATTGTCCTGATTCCATCCCCACATGCTCGGATGAAGCAATTCTCGTAAGTGCAAGGACGTTACGAAAAGCAATCAATAATTGAATCTTTGATTAATCACAAGCAGAGAAGATCAAATAAGCAATCTATTGACAAATTCCCTTCTCTATGCAGAACGGCGGTTGCCGGTTGACTCGTCACAGGTCACAGCGATTAGCGCTAATTAGCCTGATCGTGTAGTGACGCCGGCCGCTCGGAAGCCACGCCGCCGGGGCAAGCCAAGGCCGCTCGCCGTTGTTGTTCGAGGGCCGTAGTCGGGGAGGCACCGGGTTCCGCGGGCAGGCGTTTCAGGCGTACATAACCGCTGCCTGGGATGGCCTATTTCTCTCATCGAAGAGCAAAGGGCTGATAACGTGTTAAGAGGAAAATGAATCAACTCACTCCTTTACTAGATGGCATCTGCTATTTATACAAGGGAAAGGATATCATTAGAAAAGGTGTCTGTTCAATTAGAAAAGGTGTCTGTTTAGAGGAGGTGCCTGTTCGCCAGGAACCGACGCGGCCGTTTTACAACTGCCTGCGGTTAGTACAAGCAGGGATTAATCCCATAATTAACACATGGTTAATTAATTCTAAGGAGGTGTTTGGTTAGATGATTTCTGCCCGTCATCTGATTACAGCGTGATCTGAAAACGTTACGCGCGTTTGGTAACGCAGCGCCGTAATCGGCTTCCATCGTAAACGAGTCCCGTCACACTTGCGCTCGATACCGCCCACCCCCCACCGTAACCAAGTTGCGCCCGTCAGGCTGCCCCCTCTGCTTTATCGAAGCCGCCGGTTAGTGCCACCACTTCCCTCCTTCCAGCCGCCGGAGATGCCTCCATGGCCTGCAGCTGCTGGCCGGATATCCCTCCATGGCCTGCATCTCGGTGAGGAACCCCATCGACGCCGACAAGGACGAGCTTGAGGA
>NC_057794.1:450964008-450977670 GCF_018294505.1 Triticum aestivum
ACACACCCGATCTGCTCGTAAACTGGCCAAATCCCTCTCCATGATTTGTTTATTGCTCTAGTTAATTGTCGTCAAGATCATGTTAGCTTGTTCTTGGCTTCGATTCTGTGAGATTTTTTTGTTTTTTTGCAATCTGATTACACAGCAGATCTTGTTAGCTCTGTAACTTGATACCTTTACATGCATGAAACAAACAGAAAAGCAAATCCTCCTATTACGCTGTGATCCCACCGCTACCTGATTCCATTACCAGTCCCGTTACCTTTGGTTGTACCAAACACATCCTAACAATAATCGCCCGAGCTATGCTCTCCTTGTTGGACAGACGGCTATTTGTAGTGGTCATGGTTGGTTGTTCGTCCGTGCATCGTCTTGATCTGTTGCCGCAATCCCTTCCGGACTCCATGGATGTTGGTGTAATTTTTGTGGGTCGGGCTCTCCTGCAGGGTTCCCAGCACGCATTATGGTGCAGGGCCAACGGGTGGCCGACACCTGTCCTGGTAGGACCCCACCACTTAAACAACCCAGCGTATCTCTCTAATTGCAGTTAGCTCTAAAAAATCAGCAAAACGACAGGTTTATCTCCCGCCTAACACCAGATTGCCGCCAAAATCTCTTCGTGACTTCATCCATCCTTTCTCATACCAATCTATTCCATTGTTGTTGCCCCCGGATCAAAGGAGAATAGATCAAGATTGATAGGAAATTGTCCTCTCTGTGGATCAACATCTACGGTGTTCTTCAGCATGGACGGAGCTCCTGCCACTTCATCGTCCGTAGGTATGTTCTTGCGCCTATAATGTACAAATTGTCAACACACTTGATCATACGAAGCTGATAAGATTGAAAGAAACAAATAAACAAAGAGTTGAATGTATGACATGCAAATTACTCCCAGTACTTCATCTTTCGTAGCCCTGTTTCTTTGAAACACATGCAAATTAATCCTTCGAATTGCATTATAATTCTGTTAGTGATGATTACTCCTACGATGTTGCGTAAATTTTACTGCCTGAGATTTCTCCTTTGACATATTCTCTTTTTGCTGACTCTAATGATATAGATTACTGTATCAAAGAAAAAGATCAATATGTTTCTAACGCTCCCGTGAATACCATGTGTCGTTTTCCAAAAAGCATTGTTCTATCTATAAGGGCTTTTCAGGTTTCACTAAAACTAGGACTGAATATCGTGTTATCTTTTACTCCATGCGTCGTCCGTGAACTAATTAGTATATGATATTTTTTATGTTGTGTAGATCATGACACCACAGATGTGGGAGAGGCAGGTCAAAACACTGATCACGATTACAGCAAAAGGTTAAAACCAGAGATAGGAATGGAATTTGAGAATGATGATATAGCATATGAGTTTTATAATGCATATGCAGGACATGTTGGTTTCAGTGTCCGGAAATTTTGGCATGATAAATCCTCAACGAATGTTATTCGAACAAAGAAATTTATATGCTCAAAGGCAGGTTTCAAGGACAAGAGCAAGGAACAATGCCAGCGGAAGCGAGCAGATACAAGAGTTGGGTGTATGGCAGAGATGACCATCAAAATAAGTGGTAATGGAAAGTATGTTGTAAGCAGCTTTGAGGATGCTCACAATCATGAACTCGTAACTCCAAGCAAAGCCCATCTACTGCGATCCCAAAGAAGAATTAAAGAAGCTCAGAAGGCCCAGATTGACATATTGAATGATTCAGGTATTAGACCAAAATCTGGTCATGAAGTGATGAGTAG
This sequence comes from Triticum aestivum, assembly GCF_018294505.1. Taxonomy (NCBI): domain Eukaryota; kingdom Viridiplantae; phylum Streptophyta; class Magnoliopsida; order Poales; family Poaceae; genus Triticum; species Triticum aestivum. The sequence goes on from NC_057794.1 coordinate 450,965,757, forward strand.
ACAAGCAGGGGGTAGGCGATGTCTTAGCTTTGGTCAAAAGGATTATAAAAATTATCTCCGATCAAAGCGGATGCAGTCAATCCAAGAAGGAGACACAGGTGCCATTCTTCAATACCTACAGGACAAGCAAATGGAAAATCCTTCATCTTTATGCTATACAAGTAGAGGAAGATGAGATGATAACCAATATATTCTGGGCAGATGCAAGATCAATATTAGATTATCACTACTTTGGTGACGTGGTATGCTTTGACACAACCTTTAAGACAAATAGTTATGGCAGACCATTTGCCCCTTTTGTTGGTGTCAACCATCATAAACAAACAGTGGTTTTTGGAGCTGCATTATTGTATGATGAAACATCTGAGACGTTTGAATGGTTGTTTGAAACATTCAAAAGGGCCATGTCAGGAAAAGAACCAAAGACAATATTGACCGATCAGTGTGCTGCCATTATTAGTGCCATTGGCAAGGTTTTTACTAACTCAACACATCGTCTATGTGTGTGGCACATGTATCAGAACGCTGCAAAACATTTGAGTCATGTTTTCCAAGGTTCCAAGACATTTAAGAAAGATTTTGGCAAGTGTGTTTATGGTTTTGAAGAAGTTGATGAATTCCTAACAGGTTGGAATGATATGCTAGTGAAATATAATTTGGAAGATAATGACTGGCTACATAGATTATTCCAGAACAAAGAGAAGTGGGCTTTGGTTTATGGTCGACAAACCTTTTGTGCAGATATGATATCCACACAAAGAAGCGAGAGTATCAATGCACTATTGAAACGATACCTGCATGTTCGCCTTGATTTATTAGATTTCTTCAAGCACTATGAGAGGGCTGTGGATGATAGAAGGTATGCTGAAGTGGAAAGTGATTTCTATGCGAGTCAAACATCACCAAAGGTGCCTTATGTGCCGATGCTTACACAAACATCGAAAGTATATACACCTGCTATGTTTGAGACATTTAAAGGAGAATTTGACATGGTAATGGGATATTGTGTGTACGAGAGTGGTCGTACTAGCTCTATTTCTGAATTCAAGGTTACCCATTCAGCTAGCCAAAATAGTCATACTGTGAAATTTGATCCCAATGGATCAAAAGTTTCATGCTCATGCAAAAAGTTTGAATTTGTTGGAGTATTGTGTCGTCATGCATTAAAGGTGTTGGACCACAACAATATAAAGGAGTTGGCACCAGAATATATCTTGAAAAGATGGACAAGGCGAGCAAAATCAGGGCCCTCACAGGCAATTCAAAAGTATAGTGATGATGAAGATATAAGAGTTATGCTAGCTAGGCAGTATGGATCATTATGTCGCACTTACAATAACATTTTGAGCAAAGCAGCAGCAAACAAAGAAGCATATGCACTACTGCAGACTATGTCAATTGAACTAATGGAAAAGGTGGACCAAATTTTACATGGAAATCAATCAAAAGATATATCACCGAATCATGAACAAGCAGAGAAGCAACCAGTTGAATGCAACATCGAGAATGTAGTCACAGAGAAGCAACCAGTTGAATGCAACCTTGAGAATGTAGTCACAGTACAGGGAATAAAGAGAAAAGAACAAGGAAATAGCAACAAGAGGATTAAATCTGGACTGGAGCTGAATAATAAGAATAAACGTAATAAGAAAGGTATGGTATTCCACAAGAAATAGCTACATAAATATCTGCTCATGTTATTGAAATAGATCTAACATTTTTTTGCAAATAGGTCAAGGAACAACATGCAAGAATAAGAGTGGTGATTGTGCTTCTGCATCATCTAGACCAAATCCTAGCTTCAACATATCAAACGAGAACTATAATTTGCAAGTAGTACAGCATGCTATGCCTCCACTACCGAATGCTGCCAATTACAATTTGCAAGTATTGCAGCATGCTATGCCTCCACTACCAAATGTTGCGAACTATAATCCGCAAGTATTTCCGCCCGCTATGCCTTCGGTACCACAAGTTGTTTTCCCATTACCACATGCACATAATTATAATTTGCATGTACTGCCGGGTACTATGACATCAGTACCAGGACCTGAGAACTATAATTTGCAAGTATTACATCATGGCTTGCCTGCTCCGCTATCGCAGACAGACACTACTAGTTTTCAACAGTTACTTGGCTTGCGACCACAACCACCATATTTCTATCATAGCATTCAACCGAGTCAGGTATATTTATTCAGTTAATAGTTAAAATTAAGACAAGCATGCACGGGTCATTTACTTTTTGATTAACACTACATGTTGACTTCTGTGGTGTCATCGGACTTGGGATGGCCAACATCTCATAATCACCAGCCGCCAACTAGCACTCAACCAAGTCAGGTAGAATTTTATTAGTTAATCGCTAGAAATTAAAATGAACATGCACATATCATTCCCTTGTATTGACTTTTGAATCAACATTGTATCTAGAGTTCCCAAATGTTATCAGACTCAGGATGGCCAACATCTCAAAAATGACCAGCTGCCAATTCAGGTATTGTTCACTTACAAGTCATATTCCCAATTGAAGTTTATATCTCATAAGAAATCATTGCTTTGTTCTTCCAGGTCTTGGGTAGCCAATCAAGTCACATACAAGATAAACACTTTTAAATAGCTCTATGTAAACTTTGTATCTCAGGATTGCTCTACAAGACAGTTCTCTTGAGATGTAATAATTTATCTTACCATTCCTTTTAATGTTAGATGCACAACGGTTTATGCTCAAATAAAAATATATACATGAATATGAATTAGTTGTTGGTTATTCCTTATGATATGTTAGACATGTAACTGAGGTTTAGTTTTCCAGTTAAATGTGGTCTTATAGGCACTAAATTCATTAAAAGGTGCTTTCACCAATTTGTGATTTCCCCTGTACTGTATGACTGAAAAGCAGAGGAGAGTAGATAGCTTGCATACTTCAGAGTTCAGTACATAGCTAGCTACTAGTACAGAGCTAGTACATTGCTACTAGTAATAGCTTGCGTACGTATATAGCTGAGAGGTAATTACGTACTAGCACAAAGGTAGATGAAGCAGCGAATCATCTCTCACCTTTGCTTGTTGAGTTTGCATCGAGTTCGCATCTTCCACTGTGACGGCGCGACCTCCCGCGGAATCTCAGCCACCGGCTGCACGCGCTGCAGTTCCACCGTGCCACCACCTCACAGGGAGCGGGTCAGCCACAACCTTGGGCTGGCCTTGGGTGTGCCGGAGGCGAGCGACACTAGCCGCGACGGCCCCGTTTTGCTGCCGGCCAAGTCCACGGCCGGGCGTGGCGCAGCGCGCCTTAGGCGAGCAGAGCTAGCCGCGACGGATCCCATCTTGCCTCCAGCCAAGACAACGGCTCCAGGCCGCGCAGCATGCCGGAGGTGAGCGACGGCGATTCCTGTCTTACTGCCTTCGAACCCCGTGGCTCCTGGCGGCGAATCGCGCCGGAGACGGGTGGCGCTAGCCGTGACAGCTCCGGGCGGCGAAGCGCATCAGAGACGGACGGCGCTATACAGCTCCTGTCTTGCCGCCGGCGACGGACCTGAACGGTGGATTTCTCGGTCGGAATCCTCCCTCACAGTGGAATGAGTGGCTGTGGAAGAGGGAGTGGCAGCAGCGGTACGCCGGGATAAGGCAAAGAAAAACTGGTTTCAGTAAATTAAGAAAAGAAAAACGTTTTATTAAGTGGTGGGGTCCTATCAGGACAGGTGTCGGCCACCCGTTGGCCCTGCACGATAATGCGTGCTGGGAACCCTGCAGGAGAGCCCGACCCAATTTTTGTTACCGATTGGGTTTTCTGTACCGTTATTACTAGATCAGATAATTATTTTGCAAACAAAAAAATTGTGCCCGGCATACTTAGCAAAAAGCGAGGCAGAGAAATGCACATGTGATTAGAAGTTTGGAGCAGAGGCAGCCGACGCAGGCTACACGGAGTTGCATATGGATAAGTTCATTCCGTTTCAAAAATATGGATAAGTTCACCCGATCAACCCGATCCATCTTCTTCCATTCAAGCACAGTAGCAAACAACTAGCTATTCACAACACGGCAGAAATCACAGATTTGACCTGAGGCAGAAATCAAATTACAAACTGACCTGTTCAGGAAAAAAATTCACTCTGCTGACCCTTTGGTGTGGCGCCCGACATCTGGGCGCCGCACCCTACTGTGCAGCGCCTTCCCCTTAGGCGTCGCACATCCTGCCAGCGTGGCAGCCCTGGTCCAGTTGCGGCCCCACACGCACCTGTGCAGCGCCTAAGAGCTAGGCGCCACACTTTGACGTGCAGCGCCTAGCCCTTGGGCGCTGCACAGTGACTTAAGCGCGGCCGCCCAGCCCGACCAGGCAGTTCTTCATCTCTCCGCTCTCTGTACAGAGAGCAGCGGCGGCGGCGGCGCCCCCATATAATCCCCCCACATCCCTCTCAGATCTGAAGATTTGATCCGTGGATTCGATCCCCAATCCATCCTACTAGGTAAACTCTTCCCTTCTCTTTCTTTTGCTTCGTAAATTTGTTGCCATTCTAGAGATTTGTCCATGATTTGATGGAACCCTTGATTTGTTTGGTTTGCTCGATTTAGGATGTGTATTCATATTGGTAGTACCGTAGTGTTATTTATTAGTTCACAATATATGATTCTTGTTGTTGAAACCCTAGATTGTTTAGTTTTTTTAGATATATATGAGATGCCTATTTTTGTTTAGTTTATTTGAGATGAAGATGAACTTTTATATGTTTATTGTTTGAAATTGTAAGGATGGTTTGGCTTCTGGACGATGTCTACGACGTGCAACACCGGGCCTACATGATGCGCGAGAAGGATAAGGTAATAATGAGTAATCTAAATATTTTGCAAATTTGCCTTTAGTTGAAATTTACATGCCCTAAGATTTGTCATTACTTGTTTTTTGCAGAAGCTTGAACCTCTGAAGATTCGGTATCACGGGGTCTCTGGTCCTGCCATGCCTTACGATGAGCGGTACACACCGTACATCAAGCAGGCAGGACTACTCCCGTGGATTCTGTTGGTCAGCCGGTCCACGCCGAATCTGAACGCTCCACTGGTGTCCGCTCTTGTTGATCGGTGGAGGCCAGAGACCCACAGTTTCCATCTTCGGACCGGGGAGATGACCGTGACGCTCGAGGATGTCTCGTTGATCACCGGTCTTGCTATCGACGGGAGGCCTCTATGTATGAGCACCGATTCTGATGGGTGGCGCGAGCAGATGATTGCTCTTATCGGTATGGCTCCTACCGAGGCTGAGGATGATGTAGAGGAGGGAGAAGAGAAGAAGAAGAGGGAAAGGAAGGCAGCCGGAGCTGCTTTCACGTGGATTCAAAATAACTTTGCGACGTGCCCTCCGGATGCAACTGATGATGTGATCCAGACACATGCTCGTGTGTATATGTGGTACATTGTGTCGAGGACTTTGTTTCCTGACTCCACTGGCAAGAACACTCCATGGATGTGGCTGAAGGCGTTGACCGTCTTCGATAGCAAATGGAGCTGGGGTTCAGCGACTCTTCCCTACTTGTACCGACAGGTAGTTGGTCTGTTTTGTGATCAACTCATTTATTCATTAGCAATGCAAGCTTGCTGTCAAGTTAACATTGTTTTTCTTTCATATGTAGCTGGATGATGCGTGTTGCAGGATCACACCTAGTGCAGGCATTGGTGGTAATCTGCTTCTACTTTCTGTATGGAGCTGGGAGCGTCTGCCTGTTGGACGCCCGAAGAGCGTCAGGTTTGATCCTTGGTATGCAGATGAACATGACGAATTACGGCGCCCCACATGGGCTTACAAGTGGGATATCGTTTCCGAGATGACGAACGATGTCAATCTCATGTACCAAAAGTACATTGCCGAGTTGGACACGATTACGCCTGAGCAGGTAAGGAGGTCATTACTTTAGTCCTTTCTCATGCTTGCTTGAAAAATAGTTATCAAATTTGCATTGTTGCCCTGTTTCATAGGTGGAATGGCAGCCATATGGCGCGGGTGAGAGCTTGGGGTACACCGCGGACTTCCGCCTCAACCTGATGTGCTTGCAGGATAAGGATCTCTGGCTTATGCGGTGCCCACTGATATGCAACTGGGCGGTTGAGTTTCATTTGCCGCATCGCGTGTATCGTCAGTTTGGTCTTTTCCAGCCTCACCCGCCGGATTGGGTGGACACGGATAAAGCACTTCATAGGTAAGAGAGCATGTGTGCGTATTGTCTAATCATCGGGACTCCTTTTGATTGTGCTAATGTTTGGTTTTATACCACGCAGGTTGGATAGGAGAAGGCAACGGAAGATAAAGGACTAGGCCAAGCATCATTCTGCGTATGTTACCCGCTTCCAGCTTTGTGTGGAGCAAGCTCGTAGCACTGCACAACTCACTTGCTTTTGATAACTACGTACGATGGTTTATTGGAACTACTCGAGTTGAGATATGCCCGCCGGCATATAATGAGGATATTCTTGAAGAACCCGTAAACTTTGAGGATCTAGCAAAGGGGAGGTACAACAGAGATGTCAGGCTAGGGCAAGGAGTCCCTGCTGTTCCGGTGATTAACTATGTGGTAAAGTGTTCCCCTCTTTACTTTCCTGTTGACCGTATTACACATGTTTGAATGGCTAACACATTCATTTTTTCTCATCCGCAGCGCACCGAGATCAAGAAAGCAGCTGATGAGAGCCAGTCTATTCTGGAGAAGACACCGGTTGGAACTGGCAATGATGATGGTTCACTACGAGCATTCCTCAAGGTACATATCGCATTCACTATGAGAGCCAGTCTATGTTGCGAAGTTTGTTATCTTACACACTTGTTCGTGTTACAGCGTCAGGCCAAGAAGTTAAGGCGGTTATCGAACCTTCTCGGTTGCCGTGATCCTGAATATGATGAACCATCTGCCTCTAGGTCTGGTACACCATCAGACCCCGCACCTCACCATGAGGGGGACGATGTGAGTTCCTCATATGCTTATATGGATGATGAGGGTGGGATCACCCAAGAGGTATGACTAATCCTTTAGATGTGATTCTCACTTGATTACGACATCGGCCTTCACCATATTGTTTCGTTGTGTGATAGGGCGATGAGCTTGATGATGACATGACTTTGGCGGACGCTCAAGCTCGGTCCGCATATGTTTTCAAGCCTAGGCAGCCCAGACGCCGGTACACGCCCAACGACTATGACAACAGAGGCAACCCCAAGGTGGTCGTAGGGACCTCGCGGATGGCTAGCTTGGATGATGAGGCGGAGGAGGAGGCGGAGGCGGAGGCGGAGGCGGAGGCGGAGGCGGAGGAGGAAGTGCACGAAGAGGATCCTCGTGCTCCTAAGAAGAAGAAGCTTGCCTGCAGGCGTGCCACCAGGAACACGCGCGGAAGGCATTAGTGCTTGTTCATGTTAATTGTAGCCGTTTAATTAGGTTGACGAACTTGTGAGGTTATGTTATATGTTGGTGAACTCTTACTAGTGTGGTATTTGTGTTTGCGAACCTGAAGTAATGTTGAATTGTCTTAAATGATATGATGTTCAAGTTATTAGTTTCTGCAGTTTACAGTATTTTTATTATGTTATATGTTGGTGAACTCTTACTAGTGCAGTTTACAGTATTTTTATTATGTGAGTGCTGCTGCAGGAGGCCAAAATGGCATCTGTTTCTGCAGTTTTGCTTATAGCAGCAGTGCAGCGCCCAACATATAGGCGCTGCACTGTACTGTGTGGCGCCCAACAATTGGGCGCTGCACTGTATAGTGCAGCGCCCTGTCCTTAGGCGATGCACTACTTCCAACATCTCACATCCAGAGAGCCACAGTTGGCTTGCATCACATCCACAATACTTACAATGACTGCAGCATCACAACAATTTGAACAAACATAAATTTTAAGCCGACGAGTTCATAACTTAAGACAATTCAAACATTACTACGACATGGTTCACGACACATTCATTACAAATGACAAATGGCAGCTTGCCCTAGAAGATAGTTCACCAACATCTCACATGCCCTCACAACTTCATGACACATTCATTAGAAAATAGTTGACGACGAGTGCACCGAAGCGAAGTCCCTACTGAGTAGAGCGAGGCCATTTCCCCTTCTTGTCACGTGCCGAGTCCTCCTCTTGCGCCTCGCGAGCCTTTGCAAGCTTTCTTGCCCTCTCCTCCTCACGAGCAAGTTTCACTTGGCGTGCCCTCTCCTCCTCTTGTTTCTTCCGCTCCATCCTCTCCTTCTGACGACGCTCTTCCTCCAAGCCTCTTCGAAACGATTCTTCGAACCGTCGTTGCCGCCTAAGACAATCTGCGTATTGGTCCTTTTTCACATCTTCTGGCACTTCAAAATCTATCCACGTGAAGTACTTGCATAGAGGAGGCGGTGACTGCATAAAAATTTGTTGTTAGTGTTGACACACATTTGAGAGTAACATTATACTTCTCGAGCTTACCGGTGGTTGGTCATAGGCGTTAGTTGGAAGTGCACGATCATAAGCATAGTTCGGGCATACAAAATATCTCCGCCCTTCCGTCCATGCTTTCTTTCGGTCGGTGGACACCTTCACCTTGCAAACATCTCCACACCAACAAGGCGGGATGTTGACATCTTTCTCCTTCACCTTGTCCAAAGATGCGTCCTTCCACTTGTTCGGCATGTCTTCTTGGTTAGCACACGGTGGCCTCGTCATGGAACCGGATGAAGCCATGCCTACAAAACCGAGAATTATTGGTCAACCCTAACCCCCACTTAACAATAACCACAACCCTAACACCAACATAGCCCTAACCCTAGCATACTATGAAAACCTAACCATACCAAATTAGCAAAGAAACACAAATTTCCAAATCCTATCAAAAACTAGGGTTTCCCCCAAACTAGCAAGATTTAAGCAAATGTGACGATTCCTATGGATGAAAACGAGGGGATCGGAGGAGATTACCTTAAGGGAGGGGTTGGCTTCGAAATCCAAGTATGGCTGGAACCGTGGAGTCCATGTATTCTTTACCGTCATGATTGAGAACTCGGACTCCCTCACGGTAAGAGGGTGATTGACGTCCACATTCCTAACCCGGGATGCATTTAACAAGTGCGAGCATGGGAGATGAAGCAAAGACGGCCTCATGCAGCTGCAATCACACCGTGTTAGGGAGACCTTGAAAGCCCGGCCTCCGTGTTGGCGGCCATCATTTGTGGTTCCTCCGGGCTCTTTCACCTCATACTTCCACTCCTTGTCGTCATATAGTACAGCTTCTTCGGAGTCTGCCTTTCGTGATTGAAATTCCAACCATTCTTCGACCTTTGGTGGGAAATTGTACTTGTGCTTATCCTTGTTCTCACCAGCAATCTGCTTATCAGTCTCCATTGAGTGCTTTAAAAAGTATTCATTCAACTTGTCAAATGTGTATTGAACTATTGTCGTCACGGGTAATGCACGTACACCCTTGAGCACCTTATTGAAGCATTCTGCCATATTGCTTGTCATTTGACCGTACCTCCGGCCATCTTCATCGAAAGCACGTGCCCACATATTCCTTTCGGCAATGTTCTTATTCAGAAACTCCTGACCGCCGGGGTCAAGTTTTTTGTGTCTGAGCAATGCATTGAACAATGTGGAAAACCACTTGTTGGTGAAAGCGAGACAACAATCCTGAAGATCATCGGCCAACTCCTTGATACCACATGCCCTATAGAAGTTTGCACAAAAGTGCCTCATGCACCATCGATGATGCAACTTTGTATGTCCGGGAATGTCAACCACCACCGCATTTAGAATTCCAGGATGGCGGTCCGATATGACACAAATTTCCCTTTCAGCAGGTAATACCCTTGTTCTCAGTTGACGCAAGAACCACTCCCAGTTATCATTGTTCTCCACCTCAACCAAAGCGAAAGCCAAAGGCAACACCCGGTTATTGGCATCACTTGCTATTGCAACCAATAAAGCGCCCTTGTATTGTCCGGTCAAGAACGTGCCATCAATGGCGATGACGGGCCGACAATGCTCAAAAGCCCTCACGCATTGCTCAAAGGCCCAAAATGCACGGCCAAATACTCGGACGGTCCTCCCGTTATGAATCAATGTTTGGTGCCCATGAGGCTCAACCACGTGAACCATGCCTGGGTTTGTGGCGGCCATAGCTAACAACAACCTAGGGAGTCGGTTGTATGCTTCCTCCCAATTGCCATACAACATCTTGAATGCGGCTTGCTTCGCCTTCCATGCCTTGCCGTACTTCACCTTGTAATGAAAGATGGCTTTCACAAGGTCAATGACACTCTTGATGCTCATTGTTGGAAGTGTGGATATTTGGTTGGACAGCCTGTAAGCAATGAACTCGGACGTGAGTTGTCTGTGTTGTTGGTACACAAACTTGCCATCCGCATTCTTGTGCCGGCACATGTGAGTTGGTTGACAACTCACTATGCGCCAAGTGGGACCTCCTTTCCATGGCCTTGCACGCACAATCCATGGACATGTTGGCACTTCACATTTGACCGTGTAACGCACATTCACGTCCGAGTTGGCCACTTTATGTGGACGATAATGTGTAACCGAGTAGTTGTCGAGCCACATCTTCAATTCCAAGAAGGATTGAAACTCACAACCGGGATATATCCCGTTCTTGCCGTCTTCCAAATCACGGTGAGAACTTGGCCTAGCTCCAAGAGATATGCATTTTTCACCATCCACAACGGCTTCATCCGCGAGACTAAGATCCTTGAACAATGGTGTCTTGTGATCCCGCCCGAATACCTTCTTGAATGCTTCGGCCTCCTTCGGTGTGAACCCCTCCTCATCAACTTCTTCATCAGGACCATCGTCATCCGAGTCCGATGCATATGCACGGGAAAAAGGGATGGATTGGTCCATTGTCTCTTGCACATGATATTGGTCGAGATCACCCACATTGTTGTCATGGAGGTCAACTTCGTTGTCATCCTCCTCGTACTCATCATTCTCCTCTTCAAAACCTTTATTTTGGTTGTTTGGAGTCGGGCTCAATGTTGGCCAATCTTCTTGCGTGAATTGAGGTTCACTCATTTGATCTTGGTTCATGGGTGGGGGAGTGCTAGCAACCAACGGGGAGGGGTTCCGGTTCAAGTCTAAATTCAAAGTAGACTCAACCTTCTTGGAGGCAAATAACTCAAGAGCCTTGTCTAGAGATTCCGCAACCGTCTCCTTGTATGCAACCCAACGTTGCTCGGAGTTCACACGCATTGTCTTCCAACGGATGTGCATTCCTAAACCAACATTATGCCTTCCCTCGAACTCAACAACGTCACTTGGGTCCATCCAATTCAAATCTTTCCTCACTTGTTTCAAAAGCTCCGCATAGCTAGGACTACTCTCAAACACCATGTCAAGCTCATCCGGGTCCGTCTCAACATTGCCTTTCAAAAAGGCCTCTTTATCCACATGATGAACATAAACACAAGTTCTCCCCATCCCTACAATAATCAAAAACACACATATATCAAGTAAATACTTAAGAAAAATATTTGCACACATATGCCCTAACATATATATGAATTACTAACCCTAACCCCCACATAACAATAACCACAACCCTAACACCAACATAACCCTAACACCAACATCAAACACACATAACCCTAACCCTAGCATACTATGAAAGCCTAAACAACCCAAATTAGCAAAGAAATATAACATCATTCAACACAAATTTCCAAATCCTATCAAAATCTAGGGTTTCCCCAAACTAGCAAGATTTGAGCAAATGTGACAATTCCTATGGATGAAAACGAGGGGATCGGAGGAGATTACCTTAAGGGAGGGGTTGGCTTCGAAATCCACGGTGTGTGGCGGATTTGCAAGATTTGAGAAGGATTTGAGAGGGGGGAGAGGGGAAGAGAGGAGGGCCGCAAGTCTAAGGGTTTGGGTCGGGTGGGGGTGTGTGGG
>NC_057794.1:450977758-450983366 GCF_018294505.1 Triticum aestivum
CTAAGCGTTTGGGTCGGGTGGGGGTGTGTGGGGTGGGGGTGGGAGGGGAGAGAGGGTGGGGCCAGCCCAAGTTGAACACAGACTGTGCAGCGCCCAAGAGCTAGGCACTACACATTACAGGTGTGTGGCGCCTAGATCTTAGGCGTTGCACAGGTGCGTGTGGGGCCGCAACTGGACCAGGGCTGCCACGCTGGCAGGATGTGCGACGCCTAAGGGAAGGGCGCTGCACAGTAGGGTGCGGCGCCCGGCTGTCGGGCGCCACACCAAAGGGTCAGCAGAGTGAAATTTTTTCGTGACCAGGTCAGTTTGTGATTTGATTTCTGCCTGAGGTCAGATATGTGATTTCTGCCTCACAACACACCAGTGGCACGCGAGCACTCACACGAGTGTGGGAATAAAAGCTAGCATCCCATGCAGCGAGCGAAGCCGCCGACCGGCGCCGGCCCCGCCACCTACGTAAGCTCTGGCCCCCACGGCGGCCCGGCGAACGGCTATAAATACGAGCCCGCGCCGCTTGCCATTCCTCAGGCGAAGGAGCAACGGGCACACCACACCACTCCTCGACTCCACTCCACTCCCCGCCAGCACTTCACGTACCCAGCCAGCCAGCCAGCAATGGCGATGCAGCAGGGCGGCGGCGAGGGGGAGACGCTGATGCAGCGGTGCAAGCCGTACGTGGCGATGATCTCGCTGCAGTTCGGGTACGCCGGGATGAACGTGATCACCAAGGTGTCGCTGAACCACGGCATGAGCCACTACGTGCTGGTGGTGTACCGCCACGCCTTCGCCACCCTCTCCATCGCGCCCTTCGCGCTCTTCCTGGAGCGCGGCAAGGCCCGCCCGCGGATGACCCCCCTCGTCCTCCTCAACATCTTCCTCCTCGCCCTCATGGGCCCCGTCATCGACCAGAACTTCTACTACGCCGGCCTCAAGTACACCTCGCCCACCTTCTCCTGCGCCATGAGCAACATGCTCCCCGCCATGACCTTCGTCATGGCCGTCATCTTCCGGATGGAGAAGGTGGACCTCAAGAAGCCCAGGTGCATGGCCAAGGTGGCCGGCACGCTCGTCACCGTGGCCGGCGCCATGCTCATGACGCTCTACAAGGGCCGCGCCGTGGAGATGATCTGGTCCAGGCACGCCCACCTCCCCGGCCCGCACCAGGACGCCGCCGCCGCCGCCAAGGACTGGTTCAAGGGCTCCATATTCCTCATCATCGCCACCCTCGCATGGGCCTCCCTCTTCATCCTCCAGGTCTATATATACCTAGCTCGCTTCCCGGCCTCCCGTCCATGTGACCATGCATGCATGAACTGAAAATCCTAACAGCTAGTGCTTGGTGCATGCAGGGCCCGACGCTGACGAGGTACAACGCGCCGCTGACCCTGACGACGCTCATCTGCTTCGTGGGCACCCTGCAGGCCATCGTGGTCACCTTGGCCATGGAGCACACCACCGACGTCTGGAAGATCGGCTTTGACATGAACCTCCTCGCCGCAGCATACGCCGTAAGCCTCACAGACCATGCAAGCACCCCCATCAGATCGAGACAATAATTAAACATGGGATGGTACTCACCATGAATCTCTGTGAATATGTATGTGTGCAGGGTATCGTGACGTCGAGCATTGCCTACTACGTGCAAGGGCTGGTGATCCAGAGCAGGGGCCCCGTCTTCGCCTCGGCCTTCAGCCCGCTCATGATGATCGTGGTGGCCATCATGGGCTCCTTCATCCTCGCCGAGAACATCTACCTCGGAGGGTACGTGCATCTCAATCCTCATCTCCATGCATGAGAGACAAGATAGAGCAACAGTCAGTTACATTATTATTGCCGTTTCTGGTTACCAGGATCATCGGGTCCGTGCTGATCGTGGCCGGGCTCTACTCGGTGCTCTGGGGGAAGCACAAGGAGGACGTGGAGAAGAAGGAGATCGAGGCGACGGAGATCCCCGTGGCGATCAAGGGCGTGGAGGGCAACGGCAGGATCATGGACATGGTGGAGCTGGACGAGGTGGAGCTGGAGAAGGCCCAGGCCAACGGCAAGGCGGTCACCATCTCGGTGCCGGCCGCCGCCGGGGAAGCCGGCATGCAGCGCGACGACGAGAACTGATCGCTGGAGCAAGAGATGGGTGGATCTTGATGCTGTGGTGGTGTGGTCGTCTAGTGCTCTGAGCAGTGGTGGTAGTAACAGTAAGAGTACAGCTACTGGTGGTGATCTGGTAAAACATATGCTGTGAGGGAGAGCTTTGTAACGTCTCTAGCTAATTAAGCCCATGCTTTTCTGTGAAAGCCTGTCTTATCTATCTGCATCTCTTGTATCAGCTACCCCCTTCAGAAGTCAATTATGACATATGAGCCATGATTATGCTATACCTCAGCTAGCTCTTCCAATCCTATATGAGGAAAGTGCTTGATCATGTCAGGCTATCCTGCTTCCTAACCCCGCGCCTAGTGCACAAAAGGAATCATAGTCTTTGGGCTCACATGATTGATTGGACGTGGGATTTGTGGGCAGGCAGGCAGGCAGCACTCCTCAAACTCTGAAAGAGAAATAACCATATCTCTTTCTGCATTTTCCATATCTTTTCAATTCTATATATTTGTCAAATGTGCGTTTTCGCTACGTACCGCTCGGATGCGGCGGTTGGCGCATAGCCATATGTATCTTACATTATTCAGCAACTTTGCCCCCATTGCATCTTGAGAGGTTAATTAAGATAATGCTCCCACCATACATGTGATGTTTGTGCTAGTGATTCCAAGAACCCTCTGTCTTAAGTAATTGGCAACTATGGCCTTAAAGAATCAGTGTTATTAACAAGTGATGAGAGCTGGAAGGAGCTAGGAATAAACATTCCCCCAGAAAAGAAAAGCATGGAATCCTACCTAGCGCGCACTCGCAAAGATTCAGTGTCAAGTCTTAAACCAGCATGGATCTCTTTTAGCCGGGAATAAAGATTCGAATCCGAGGTCCCATCCCCGAGCAAGTTGGTGCCCCAAAGCCCCGGGGCCAGGAACAAGAACAGTTATCTGAATCATGTGCCCCCTGCCTGCCTGCCTCCTCCTCCTCCACCACCTTTCTCATGCTCCGTCTTTTCGCGGTGTCAATCCTGGGCACGGCATGATGGACCCGGTCGATCGACGAGCTCTCGGAGGGAACTCCCTCCACCTCCCTGGCTTCCATTGCCTTAGGGGGAATAACAAGTTGCAGATGAGACTGAGATGTGCCAATGCAAGTTAATGGATTCTACATCACTGGCTACTTGGAAACCGAAAAACACGTTTCACGCTGCAAATTGTCCAAGGTGATGGGTACATATCACTCCTTGTCCTGGATCCAGTTAATCATGTTTTCAGACCGATCATTACCTGGAGAAGAAGAAGAACAGCAACAATAACAGTACATATAATGGCAAGTTTTTAATCACGCAAAGTGTCATAATCGATCGACATAGCGTCTTGGGAAGACATTGCAAGACGACAAAAAAATGCGTGCTCAAATTGTTTGAAAACGCATTAGCTATGCCTACACATACAAGATACGTTTCAAATTGCAATTCTGCTTTATTAGCTCCTTTTTTCAGCTAGGACAGCACCAAAAAACGCACGCTTGTGACTTATCTGACTGCTTAGCGTGTAAGATGCTTGCTCCAGTTGGTTTTACGAGTAGACGATTAGCGAGTCTCTGAGCTTACCCCCCTGTAATCAGCCAGGGAAAGTGCTCCCACCGAACATCTGTCGACGTCTTGGAATAACCGAAAGCCTTCTATGTGTAGAGAAGCAATGCTTAGCATAAAGCCAACCACACTCATAAAATTAGTGTTTCTACACTCAGCCCACACGCAACAATTCGCTTAATCTCCGAAAACCAATGAAACTCACTGTATGGCAAGTAGGTAACATCAGCAGAATGCTAAAAACAGGGGCAGAATTATGCTAACAGAATAAAGAGTGTAGGCCGTGATCTTACTAAGATACCTTGTTCCAAACCAGAAAATGATACAGCATGGGCATAAAAATAACAGCGAATCATCAGATGGTGATATGCCAGAGGCTAAACAATGTCACCCTTCAAATTGCAAAATATACAATACCCATAAACACGAATCGCCTTCTTGGTTTTTGTCTCTTGATATCTTGATATGTTGTAAACAGGCATCATGGGTGCTCTAAACAGCATGTATGTCTGGTGTATCATAAGCTCCAGCACAGGTTCAGAGGTGCAAAAAATTGTGGCCCCGTCTATAATTGAGGTATCCGTATCACCCGGAGCCAATAAAAGAAGAGATTCATAGATGACCAGGCCAACATTCAACCAAGGATAGAAACAAATTGTCATAATTGGTGGAACTTTTGTACTTTAACCAACACCCGATTTTTAACACGCCAAGTAACATCAGGAACCCTCGTGATTTAACTTTGCGAAAAATTACCAGAACAGCTTATGCTCAGTGCTTTAACTAACATGTAAAGCACTTTCTGTTGAGTATTTGTCGATATTAACGCCACCATCGACTTCTCGGGCACCCGAGGCAATGAGATCACCGATTTTCTGCTCATCTGACTCGGTATTCATCACCAGTAGTTCTATGTGAAGTGGCAGCAGACTCCCTATTGGTTTTATTTCCATGTTATACCTGAACTATGGTGTGAACTAGTTGTTATGTTACATTTGAACTTTAGTTTGCCGCTGGTGTGAAATAAACCTGAACTTTGTTACATCATGTGTGTTGCAGTATGGTTCAAGACCTACACGCCACAAAAAATCCTATCTTGATATCTTGATATGTTGTAAACAGGCATCATGGGTGCTCTAAACAGCATGTATGTCTGGTGTATCATAAGCTCCAGCACAGGTTCAGAGGTGCAAAAAATTGTGGCCCCGTCTATAATTGAGGTATCCGTATCACCCGGAGCCAATAAAAGAAGAGATTCATAGATGACCAGGCCAACATTCAACCAAGGATAGAAACAAATTGTCATAATTGGTGGAACTTTTGTACTTTAACCAACACCCGATTTTTAACACGCCAAGTAACATCAGGAACCCTCGTGATTTAACTTTGCGAAAAATTACCAGAACAGCTTATGCTCAGTGCTTTAACTAACATGTAAAGCACTTTCTGTTGAGTATTTGTCGATATTAACGCCACCATCGACTTCTCGGGCACCCGAGGCAATGAGATCACCGATTTTCTGCTCATCTGACTCGGTATTCATCACCAGTAGTTCTATGTGAAGTGGCAGCAGACTCCCTATTGGTTTTATTTCCATGTTATACCTGAACTATGGTGTGAACTAGTTGTTATGTTACATTTGAACTTTAGTTTGCCGCTGGTGTGAAATAAACCTGAACTTTGTTACATCATGTGTGTTGCAGTATGGTTCAAGACCTACACGCCACAAAAAATCCTATCTTGATATCTTGATATGTTGTAAACAGGCATCATGGGTGCTCTAAACAGCATGTATGTCTGGTGTATCATAAGCTCCAGCACAGGTTCAGAGGTGCAAAAAATTGTGGCCCCGTCTATAATTGAGGTATCCGTATCACCCGGAGCCAATAAAAGAAGAGATTCATAGATGACCAGGCCAACATTCAACCA
>NC_057794.1:450984065-450998236 GCF_018294505.1 Triticum aestivum
AACATCACCACTGCCTTTTAGAAAAGTAAGTCAGTAGGTAGTTCAGGCGCGTCGTCTTGCGAGGGAAGGAGTAATTTCTTCCACTTTCTAAGTTGAAAACCACCTGGCTACTGCTGTGCTCGAGGATAATAACAGAGACCTAGTGGTAGTAATTAACAATGAGCACTATTCTTGGTTCCAAGGTCGCATTTTATTAAGTTCCGCACTGAAGGAACACCCATAACTTCAACTAAAATGCCAACTTGATCAATGCTACTTTGGGATCAGATCTTGGGGGCATATGTCACTGAATTCTTTAGCTGGAGATTTACTGTGACTTTACCTGCTGGATTAGCAACAAGAGGTAAAGAGGAGAGGAGACATGAAGCACCAAAGCTGCCTTTAGAATCAATGGAATGACCAGGCAAGGCACACTAACATTTAGTGTGCTTGAGTGAGATCATTATACTGGAACTGAGCACAGGCAACAACTACTAATGAAGGCTGCGCATGAGGGAAAAGAGCTACGGCTCAGAAGGAATCTAAGAATGTTCGGTCATGTGATGGCAAATTTCAAATTCACACTGACATATTTCCAAAATTTCCCAACGGTTTTGTTGATGACTTCTAGTCATTAAACATTGACACTAGAAGGTAAGAGTTTCTAAACATGAGATGGGCTTCTCGATAAGGCAACAAACTGCTGAATCATAACCCTGACTGGACCAGCAAGAACTGTGCTTTTTTTCACAAAAAGATAACCAGAGGTCAAAATATAAAACTGAAAGCTTCTTCAGCGCAAATATCTGAGATAATGATCGAGTTTCTATTCTGCAGAAGCTGAATTGCAGCACAAATAGGCAGGAAAAGGAGCACAAGCATTGTGCAGGAGCAGAAACATATTTTGCATCAGAGGCCCCAACGATTCGAACAATTCAAGCATTAACAAGCAGTTAACCTATATGAGACCAAACGTATGAAAGTACAGGCTAGAGGCCCCAACTAGTCGGAGGTGGTTACATTTTCACATGTAAGAATTGTCTGAGCAATCCTTGGGAAGAGAAACATAATTTGCCGGTATAGAAGCAGCTGTCTTGCCAGTATCCTTCATTTTTCCACAAGACGAGCCTCCCTTGCGTGAAACTGGGGTAGACACACGACGGCTGTTAGGAGTTCCACCAACAATGTTGACATTAGTACTCTGCCCAAGAGGTTTCCTTGCCGAAAGCGGGCGCATAGGACTAGGCTTTGCTCCATATGATGCACCTTGTTCTGCTGCAAACTGTTCTTGTAGTTTCTTAAGTTCCTGAAGATAGTTAAAACATTTCAGCAACCCATTAGAGTTGAAACTTGTAGCAGGAAAGCCAACCTACAAGGTAACACACCCATCCTAACTCTCCTATCAACTCCCCAAATAATTGATGTGGAGAAGAGAACAAAACATCTAACATGTGATATGGTGAATGAGAATTGTAAGAGGCAATTTGAACTATCCTAACGAGGGAATGGCTCATGATACTGAGCCAGATTTGAATATATATCTCCAGAAATGTTATCAGAGAAGATTTCAAGAAAGCTAAAGTGGGAAACTACAAAGACACCAGACACACACACTGATGAATGTGACTGATTGAGTGGAACAAGAGGCATGGAAAATACTTGAAACAGCTATTACTTGTTTTATCATTTATATTCATGATACTGAGCAAGGTTAGAATATATATCTCCAGAAATGTTCTCAAGAAGCTAAAAAAAGAGGCCGAACACACTGATGAACAAGGATTGAATGGAACAAGAGGCATGGAGAACTAACCCGTGATCGACGTTTTTCCTCTTCCTTTTGTTGCCTTTCAGAGGTGTATTTTTCTAAGCTATCCAAAAGCCTCTTCTGTAAATGAATGCGGCGAATGTTACATAATTAAGATGAAATTGGCAAATTGAAACATATTCGTTTGAAAAGAGCATTTGGTAACTGAACTTGCCTTATCATACATAAATGACATGCCCTTCTCCTTTTCCCAAGCTTTAACTTTAGTAGTCAAATTTTCCAGCAGGGCTATATGGTAAAACAATATTGAAAGTGAGAAACAGAAAATCTAAACATCAGTAGGACAAACACCAGAAAACAGAAGGAAATGAGTGTCACAGATAGTTAAAATGTTATAACTGCCATGCTCATTGTAAATTTAACTAACTGGGTGTACCTGACTAACAGGTGCATCAAATGACCCATAAGCATGTTTCCAGAAGATTTCACATTGTTGAATATTTTAAATAAAACTTCAGTTATGTCCAACTATAGTATTCATCTAGAACAAATTAAGCAGCAGGTAAAATTGAACATACTCACAGCTATTGTCCAAGTAATCCAAAATAATAATCACGTGAAGGCTCATCCAAACAATAGAAATTTCCAGTAGAAACACACACAAAAGTATAGAGGCATACATGGAATTTTGCTGACCAATACCCTTGCCTTCTCCGCGCGCTTGAGATTTATGTGAGCTCCTCGACCAGCATTATAGCGATTTTGATCCTGAAATTGAAACCATATAGATGGTCTATGGCAGATGCAACAATGTAATACTTTGACTAAAGATAACTAGCTGGTCGATTAACCATTGGAACAAGTATAGACCAAAGAGCATTTAAAGATAAGAAGAAAAAAAATCAATTTACCCCCTCATATTCACCGAGCCAACCCTCCTCTTCAGTTGCTGATGTCCATTTTTCCACCTTTTCTAGAATGTCCTTTCTGCTTAGAGCAAGATCTCTTGCTTCTGCAATTCGGTCATCCATATCTGTAAGCAGCTCTGAGAGATCTGCTCTACCTACAAAACAAAGTTTATACATTGTGAAATTCAACAGATAACAGTACTGTGCCATTAGGGAATAAACTAAGAGCAATATGGTAACAGTAAAATGTCTTCCTTTAGGAAACTACCGTTGAGATACTTAGTAAAAACAACTGAGTACTTCTAAAAATAACCTCATGTTTGAGTATTATCAGCCTTTACTTATGCAATTAAATATTGCCATTTATTTTAGACTTTTTGTATGTCAATGATATTTTCCACATTACCATAGATGATTTTGATGATTAAATCCAGTTGTTTCTGGAGATGTTTTTTTATCATGATTAATGCTCCACAACTTTTATGCCTTGATGCTTCGAGTCTAGTAGAAATATGCAATTGTGCTGGGTCAATTGCCAAGGGAAATAAGTTGCTATGATGGATATGTTAAAAGTAAAGGAACTGAGTGCTCCAAGTTTAAAACTTGTGTCTGATGTGCCAACAAATCCAGAACAGTAGCTCAAAAAACTTACTGTAAGAAACAAAGACAGCTTTTAAACAGAACAATATTAAGAAACCAGCATTTCAACAGAACAGAAATTTTCTCATCCAACCGCCCATTACTGCATGCTCTTTTAGTTTTCATAAGAGCTTATTCAATTTTTGTGTCAAAATTGATCTGCCTAAGTATTCAAGCTGACACTAGAAGACATAAAGTTGAAAGACAGTTCAGAACCTACCATTGCATTTGACTAAGAAATTCACAGAATTTTAAGGTGAGACAGAAACGGCAACGTTATATAACTAAGGAGCACCAGTTAAATCATGCATCAGGTAGTTCTTAATGGAAACAAACTGTATAAAATAACTTCAGTTATGTATCTTCAGGATGAAAGGCATGGGAAAGAAGTGAACCAGAATCAATAAGTTCAGTGAGAATCTGCCACTCATGATCGCTGTCAATATGCATGTGAACACTTCTGTAGATTTCTTCAAGCTGAGTCATTTTCTTTAAGACAAGCTCTTTCATTTTGCTAGCTTTCAAATGCTTCAGTCTCTTGACCTCAACCTCTACCTAAACGAGGGGGAAAGGAATTTTACATGAAAATTAGTATAATTTGAAGAAATTAGCTTGATGAAAATCCAAAGAAAATAAGTAAATAAATAGACAATCAATTGTAACCTTCTCAATAAGGTCATGTGCAAGGCATCCTTGGGGCATCACTGTATTGGGTGAGACTGAAATCAAAGAGGTAACATGATCAAAGCATTTCTGTTCATCTAATGGTGTGTCCATTAGACTCCATAACTCAATGAGTGTGCTTCCAAGATCTTGTAGCTGCAATAGATAATGCAAATTTCAACAATGTGGATCTTTGATACAAAGAAATATGGAACAATATTTAGCAGAAGTTGAAAGGAAGCATGCTAAAGTGCACAAGTCCACAAACCATACACTGGTCAAGAATTAAACAGAATTAGGATGGCAATTACAGTATGAATGTATGATTGATTGAAGAATTCTGAGCACTGCCCAATAAACAAATAGACAAATGTCAAACCATGTCATGTATAGTGTATGTGAATCATAATGGAATGACATAAAACCAAAGAAATTATACTACAAAAGGTTTAGAAAAAAATCATGATACGCTTTGCTAAGCTGAATCGCACCATAATGTCAAGTCTCCAATTCAATGACTCGCATACTGGAGGTCAAATAGTAAAACAATATACGCCAAGGTGAAAGCATTGAAGTAAGATACATGCAGACTCGTGCTTTTATTAAATGTACAGGTACATCGAATCATAAGAGTGACAACCAAGACAACATATTCAACAGTTCAGAAAATAAATCAAGATATGATTTGCCAGGTCAACTACTCAAACACAATGCCAGGCCCATACTGGAGGTCAACAGTAAAAGAAATATACACTAAGGTGAATACATTAAAGATACACACAGACCCATACTTTTGTTAAATGACTAGCATGAACAGAAACATCAGTACCTTCCGGAGCCTCTGTTTCTTTTCTTGATTTAGTGCATGAAGTTTTCCTGCAAGCCTATCAAGTGTGCTATCACTTATACTCATGGATTTGATTCTTTCCAATTCGACAAAGCTGGGATGAACTTCATATAATGTCTTCTTAAGATCAAGAGACATCATGTTGCACATTTCATTAATACACTTGATCTGACTATCAATCTTTTGCAGTCTGAGATTCTGAAAACATCAGGACAAACAATTTAAGCGTCAGAGTTGAAAGATGCAGGAATGATAGGCTTATACCAGGTGCCTAACCTTTTCGGTCTGGAGCTCATTAAGCTGGGTTTTCAGTTCAGCTAGTCTTCCTGTAGATAGGTCAGTCTCATCCACTAAAGGAGCTGCAGGATCCCCATGATTTATAGTTGCTGAAATCTCGGCTTGTAGACGAACTATATGCAGCTGAACAGCCAAAAATTCATTTATGCGCTCATCTCTCCGGCGTCTCAGATCGTCCAGAACTGGCTCTAGTTTTGCAAGTTGTTCGATTAATGTACCCCCAAGCTTCTCTACCTAAAGAACAAAAGACAAACATAACACATAAGACTGGAGCATGATATCAGCAAAAGGCATGGAAGGGATCAGGAAATAATATATTTTTTGAAAGGATCAGGAAAAAAAACTACTGACCCTAGAAAAGGATTCACGCTCTCGCAGAGCAGAAAGTATCTTTTCTATCTCAGCTTCACCCAAGGACATCACTTGAAGCAGGTCTGCCTTTTGCTTTCTAGTTTGTTCCACTTTCTTCCTGTAAACATTGAGGCAATCCTCCTCCAACTGCAAGATCATCCTATCTCTTTCCAGTTCATCCGGGCCTATCTCTCCCCATAGTTCCTGAATCAACAAATGCAATCTTCAGCAAAAGGCTGACAGCACATACGGCAATTACATGAGAAGTGATGCTTAAAGACACAAAAGGATAAAAGAAAACTGGATACATAGCAGTTAGCACCAGCAGACAATGAGGCAAACATGAAAAAAGGGGGAAATTATGGGCAACGGCTTACCAGAATCATAATCACGGACCAATTAACTACCACAAGCAGTACAACAACCATCAGTAAGCACCGAGAGATGCAATGTGACAACCGAATTCGGGGATTAGGCAGCAAAATAACCACGACCAAGAAAACATCAAGAGATGCGCAGGTCACAGCCGAATTCGGGGACTAAGCAGCGAAATAACCAAGATCTTTCATTCAACCAAGAAAGCATCAAGAAACACAAAATCTACCCCCGATTCCAGCACGCAGTTAGGAACCGCAAGACACGACAATAGGAGCCCGATCCCTCGCGCAGACGTACACTTTGAACCCCCAGCACGCGTCCACCCGCTTCAAGCAAGTGCTCCGACTCCCTTCCGCGGCGCCTACGACCACCGGCACCACAACTTTCCGGCAAACGACGCATGACGAACGCGACGAAACGAAGGCCCGGCCGGCCCTTTCCCCATGAAACTAGCACCAAAGTCGTGCGCCACGAACTGGAATCACGGGAGAGGCGGAACCGTACCTGCAGTTCCTGGAGAAAGGAGCCGCAGGAGGCGCGCGTGGGCGGCGGCGGCGACGGCCGAGCCGCCATGGACGAGGACGCCGGGGCGATCGAAGAGGGGCTGGATAGATCTGGGCTCTGGGAGTAGTCTGCGGGCGCTCCCTCGCCTAGGTTTATAGGGAGGGGGCAGAGGGGTTTGAAAGGGGAGGAGCGGGAGGAGGAAGGGGAAGGGGAACGATGGGACGACGAAGGGGGGAGAGGATTTGAAAGCGGGTGCGGCGTTCTCGCCGACTTTGCTGGGCCGTGATTGAAATTGAAATTGAAACCGGTGGGGTTGTTATTACGCTCTAGGCGGCCTAGTCTACTCTGATTGATTGATCGATCCCGAGCAAGTGGCGTTCAAAATCTCCCTGGTCTTCGTTTGTGTATCTTCGGGTCGGATCTTTCTCATCTACACTCCTCGTCTACGCGGTTGCTATCCTGGTGCGTTTGTTCTATGGGTTCTTAGTATGATGACTTCCCGACTGTCTACTAAAATAAAGTTTGATCGGCTCCGGCAAGGGAGGGGCTATGACAGCGGTGTGCCTTCGGCTCGCTTCAGTGCTTGTAGTTGTCGCTAGGTGGTCTATAGATCTGGATGTAATTTTTATTATTTCAAGTGTTCGCTGTACTACCATGATTGACGATGGATAGATTGAAAGTTTTTTCCGAAAAAAAAGATTTTCTACTAAATAGACTACGCTTGCTTTTTATTTTTGTACTGTCCGAAATTAGTTGACACTGAAATAGATGTATTTAGAAGTATTTAAGTGCTACATACAACTATTTGAGCTTCATGAAGAAAATATTACTCATCGTTTAAGAGAAATTCACTTTGGCTCATAGGTATATATGCACCCATTGTCTAAATACACATTTTAAAAAGTTCAAAAATTTCGAGAAAAATCCCGCGTGTAAATCCGGACATTATATGTGTGCACACCAAGTTTCGATGAAACATGACATTTTTTATGGCTTGTGTAAAAAAGACAAATTTATTCACGAGGCATTTTTTTATCGTTTTTATACATGCCACAAAAAATGTCCTTTTCACCGAAATTTTGTGTGCGAACATAGGGTCCGGATGTACACACGGGATTTTTTCTTGATTTTTTTCTACATTTTGAATGTGTTTTTATACATATTTCATAATAGGTGCATCTACACCTAGGAGCCAAAACACCACTCTCTTTCGGTAAGAAACTGTATTGCATCCATTGATCAAAATAAGCCCATAAAGTGTAAGCAACCATCCCTGAGATGAACTCCGTAGCAAAGGCATCAATGGCATGGCTGAAGAATACGAATGATTTGCCAACCGAAGATTTTGTTGGGTAGATGCAAACCCTTGGCTTAATCACTTACTAGATTCATTCTTCATTTTCGTCACCTTTGTTGCACCTCTTGCAATAGAAGCTTGCACATCATTTATATTTTGAGCGCTTAACCCATGCCATGTTCCTTTTTAAAACTCTTGAGGCTTTACAAGTTCTTATTTTGCCAACTCGATAAGTTGAGTGGATGCCTCAATTGTGATTCTGCTTTGAGCAATGGCAAATCTTTCTTGATCTTGTGCACTCTCAACTTCTTTTCTTCAGATTTGACACGATTGATTGCTTCGCATCTTTGACTTTAGTAGCCAATGTGAACACTTTGATTGACTCTTCATCATTTAAAATCGAATCCCATGGTGAATATGAATAGTGATTAGCATATGCATGGGGGGGTATTGATGACATCATTTTTTTAAAGATCAAGACAGTAGGAAAGGCTCCTATTAACGTATATTAATTGTAGTAACACAAGGGTTTACATAGTCATGCATGATACCCTCCTAACTAGCTATCATCCATCCACCATAACATGGGAGTGATTGGATTAGATAGGATAGAGGGGAAGAGGGCAATTAACGATATTAGTTACAATTTTTTAGACAATAGTGTTGATAAAATTAGTTACAAAGTCTTCGAGGGAGGGGTTAACCATATGGACCAATAGACCAAAGTCGGTTTTGAACCTCTCTCTCCATGATTCAAAGGATGGCTGGGTACTTCTAAAGATCTTGTTCTTATGTTCTTCCAAATGCTCCAAACGTCACAAATATTTCCATGAACATGGGATGGGCCCAAAGCACCCGACCAGAGTGAATTATCCGTAGCCAGTTATCATCGATCGCCCAACTGAAACCAAGGGCAGACCAGCATCTGTCGCTAAAAGCACTATAAAAAAAGACACATCCGTGACATTTTGGACCGAATGAAAAAAAATTTGTCATGCTTATGACACTTCTATGACAATAATTGTGACAAAACCCGGTATCATCATAGATGTGGTGGGATCCTACTTCTATGACAAAATCATGACAGAAAATGGGATTTTCATCCTGGGCGGGCCGGAGACGCAGCTGCATGACATTCTTTGAGCCGTCCATGACGGAAAAAACCGTGGTAGAAGCGAGGGCGAGGAAAATATCGGGGAGTTCCGGTTACGGTGGGTGGTCGGGGCCGAGCGATGCGCGTTTCTCTCGTACATGCACGCGCGTGGGTGCGAGGCGTTGGGCTCTAACTGAACCCGAGCGAGGCATTCGCCTACTGAACCCGAGCGGTTGCACTACAGCCTACGCGTTACTGAACCCGAGCGATCGATCGATCTGGTTGTTAACTGAACCCGATCGAGAGATTCCTTCGCTACTGCTGCTAACTGAAGCCGGTCGAACCTGCTGCCTCTTGATGAACAATGAGCGTTGTTGGGGGTTGGATGAACGGTTCCCGGTGGGGGTTGGATGAACAGGACCATGTGGTAGCAGAGGTCGTTGCCGCTGGATGAACAAGACCCCGATCATGCTGGTTGGGGGTGGATGAACCGAACCCCGTGGAGGGCTAGATGAACAGCAGCTGGTGGAGGGCTGGTTGAATAGTAGCCGGTGGATGGCTGGATGAACAGTAGCCCGTGGAGGGGTGGTTGAACAGGACCCCGTGGAGAGGGCTGGTTGAATAGTAGTTGGTGGAGGCAGGAGGGAGACGTCGTGGATGAATAGTCATAGGTGGAGGCTGGAGGAGGTCGACTGCGGATAAATAGTAGCCTATGGAGGATGTGTTGGGGAATGCAGTATTTCAAAAAAAATCCTACGATCACGCAAGATCTATCTAGGAGATGCATGTCAACAAGACAGGAGAGTGTGTCCATGTACCATCGTAGACCGAAAGCGGAAGCGTTTAGTAACACGGTTGATATAGTCGAACATCTTCATGATCCAACCGATCAAAGTGCCGAACTGAAGGAAATATGCCCTAGAGGCAATAATAAATTTGTTATTTATATTTCCTTATATCATGATGAATGTTTATTATTCATGTTAGAATTGTATTAACTGGAAACTTAGTACATGTGTGAATACATGGACAAACAGAGTGTCACTAGTATGCCTCTACTTGACTAGCTCGTTAATCAAAGATGGTTAAGTTTCCTAGCCATGGACAAAGAGCTGTAATTTGATGAACAGGATCACATCATTAGAGAATGATGTGATTGACTTAACCCATCCGTTAGCTTAGCACTTTGATCGTTTAGTTTACTGCTATTGCTTTCTCCATAACTTATACATGTTCCTATGACTATGAGATTATGCAACTCCTGAATACCGGAGGAACACTTAGTGTGCTATCAAACGTCACATCATAACTGGGTGACCATAAAGATGCTCTATAGGCGTCTCCGATGGTGTTTGTTGAGTTGGCATAGATCGAGATTAGGATTTATCACTCCGTGTATCGGAGAGGTATCTCTGGGGCCTCTCGGTAATGTACATCACTATAAGCCTTGCAAGCAATGTGACTAATGAGTTAGTTACGGGATGTTGCATTACAGAACGAGTAAAGAGACTTGCCGGTAACGAAATTGAACTAGGTGTTGAGATGCCGACGATCGAATCTCGGGCAAGTAACATACCGGTGACAAAGGGAACAATGTATGTTGTTATGCGGTTTGACCGATAAAGATCTTCGTAGAATATGTAGGTACCAATATGAGCATCTAGGTTCCGCTATTGGTTATTGACCAGAGACGAGTCTCGGTCATGTCTACATAGTTCTCGAACCCGTAGGGTCCGCACGCTTAACGTTCGGTGACGATCGGTATTATGAATTTATGTGTTTTGATATACCGAAGGTAGTTCGGAGTCCCGGATATGATCACGGACATGACGAGGAGTCTCGAAATGGTCGAGACATAAAGATCGATATATTGGAAGGCTATGTTTGGACATCGGAATGGTTCCGGGTGAGTTCAGGCAATTACCGGAGTACCGGGGGGTTACCGGAACCCCCCGGGGGTATGTGCCTCCTGTGACGCCCTCGATTCAATCGTACACTAATCATACACGCAAATGTGTACGATCAAGATCAAGGACTCACGGGAAGATATCACAACACAACTCTAGACACAAATTAAAATAATACAAGCTTTATATTACAAGCCAAGGGCCTCGAGGGCTCGAATACATAAGCTCGAATACACAAGAGTCAGTGGAAGCAACAATATCTGAGTACAGACATAAGTTAGACAAGCGTGCCTTAAGAAGGCTAGCACAAAAGCAACAACAATTGAAAAGGCAAGGCCTCCTGCATGGGAGCCTCCTAACTACTCCTAGTCGTCTGCGGTCTTCACGTAGTAGTAGGCATCCTCCGGGTAGTAGTAGTCTTTAGTGGCGTTGTCTGGCTCCTGGGATCCGTCATCTGGTCGCAACAACCGGGTATAGGGGAAAAAGAGGTAGCAAAGCAACCATGAGTACTCATCCAAAGTACTCGCAAGACTTACATCAAATCTAAACCAAGTATGCATCTGTATCAAAGGAGATGGGCTGTATCTGTGGACTAAACTGCAGAATGCCAGAAGGGAAGGGGAAAGCCTAGCCTATCAAAGACTAGCATCTTCTGGAAACCACCATCTTGCAGCAACAGGAGGGAGTAGAGTAGCATAAAGTAAAGTAGCAGTAATGTTATCAACCTCGGCCAGAGATCCTTTCTCGACTCCCTGCGAGAAAGCAATCCCAGAGCCATACTATCCAGTTATCATCACAATCCAATTCTCATCACCATGTCTCACCTCAAGTATCCAGTTCTGGTTGTATTGATTGGGATACAACTCCAAGTGTCCGTTACCGTAGGACAGGCTATCGATAGATGTTTTCTTCCCTGCATGGGTGCACCAACTTACCCACCACGCTTGATTAACTCCGAACGGACACACTTTCCTGGGTCATGCCCGGCCTCGGCCAAACAATACACCGCAACCCGACCTAGGCTTAAAAGAGAGGCCAGCACGCCGGACTAAACCTATGCCCCCAGGGGTCATGGGCCATCTCCCTGGGAACTCCTGCATGTTGCGAACGCGGCCGGTGAGCAGACCTAGCTACCTCCTTCAACAAGGTAGGTGATTTCCAGTCCAACCCGGGACACGCCGCTCAGTCGCTGACGTCTATTAAGCTTCGGCTGATGTATACGACGCAGAACGCCCATACTATGCCCATGTGATGGTTAGTGCTATCAGGCCAGAGGCCCCTCAGATCAAATATCCAAATCATAGTGGATTAGGAACGCGCGGTAACAAGCAGAGACTCACAATCGATGTGACCCCGTCGCCCCGTCTCGAGTACTTGCGGCAAGGGCTAAGAATGCCCGACCACGCCTCATAAGTATCTCGCGGGCACCTTCTAGGTTAACCCGACTCCACATCACTCGCAATTAAGCTCGTGCGGGTACCACTCAGGGTCAACCCGTCTTTAGTCACATGGTTCAGTGCAAAGTCATAGTAACAATAGTAACTGTGTGTCTAACACCAAGGGGAAAACCCGAGGAATCACCCCCGGTGAATTCCACTCGATGTTGTCATCAAGGTGAACGTAAGAGGATCCACCCTCGAGGTTCACATTTGATGGGTTGCACGACAAAGCCGTAACGGAAGTGGTTAAGGAGGAAATCATCCTCGATGACCTCGACCGTAAAGCTACACTAGGGAGATCTCATCAGGAGTGACGTAAGAGGTTCCACCCTCGACACTCGATGGTAACTCTGCAGAGTCGTACAACTAAGGGGGGTGATGTGCGGTGTCGGGGCCTGGGCGTCGATCACATTGATCGAGTCATCGAACATAAAGCGGGGCAACTGGGACAAGGTGGGGGTCACTGATGGATCACTAACCATCCTATACTAAGCAGTTTAGGATAAGCAGGTAAGATATGAAAGCAGGTAACAACAACAGGCTATGCATCAGAGTAGGATCATACAGAAAACAGTAGCAGTTCTAATGCAAGCATGAGAGGGAAAGAAATGGGCGATATCGGAATGCTCAAGGGGGGTTTGCTTGCCTGGAAGCTCTGTAGAAAAGGAAGAAGTGTCTTCTTCGACGTAGTCAGTCACCAGGGCAGCATCGGTCTCGGGGTCTACCGGAGAGAAGAGGGGGAAGAAACAGTAAATATAAAGCAAACATAGCACCACAAAGCATAACAAAGCAATAAGATGTGCCGGGGGTGACATAACGCGGTAGGAGGTGATACCGGCGAAGGGGGGAAACATCCGGGAAGGTATCCCCGGTGTTTCGCGTTTTCGAACAATAGAACCGGAGGGGGAAAGTTGCATGTTCGCTATGCTCGGGACGCGTGGCGGACGAACGGGCTGCGTATCCGGGTTCGTCTCGTCGTTCTGAGCAACTTTCATGTACAAAGTTTTCCCATCTGGCCTATGTTTTATTTTATATTAATTTCCAAAGATTTAGCCATATTCTGAAATTATTAAATAACTAATTCGAAAAAAATAAACAGAAAAGAGCTAGGTGCACCCGGTGCAGTGCACCAGGGGCTGACAGGTGGGTCAGGTGGCCCAGTTGACCCAGTCAACAAAGACTGGTCAACAGAGTGAATAGTGCATGCAGGTCCCGCATGTCAATGTCACATGTGTTATTTCATCTTTTAGTTAGCAGCAGGGCCCGTATGTAATAGACACATTAGGTTAGTTACCTAGTTAAGCCTAAATTAAATTAAGTTAATTAAGTAAGTAATTATTATTTAAACATTTTTCTATTCTCTTTTTTTAAGCGTGGGGCCCGTTCGACGGTGGCACAGAGGCCTTAACGAGGCGGGCGCCCGAAGGGACGAACCCAGGAGCACGGGCGAAGGCCGCCGAGGCGCGGCGAGGCACTGGCCAGGGCAAGCGCGGGAGGCGCGGCATGGAGGAGGGCCGCGGGCGGCAGTAGGTGGCGAGGAGCAGCAGGGCAAGGCCGCAGGCGCGGCCGACAGCGGGCAGCATCGCCGGCCGGAGCGGGCGCACGCACGAGGCACATCCCGGGCATAGCCGGTGCACGACAAGCGGGACCACAGGCACGTGGGGGCGCGTCAACCGCTGCGACGACCGTGATGAGGGCGCACGGCGACTACGGCTTCGGTCAGAAGAATGGGCGGCATGGACGACGGCCTGCGGCAGAAATCGAGGGAAGGGAGAGGGGGAGTAGCCGCGGGAGCTCACATGGGAGGTCGGGGGGACTCAGGGAGGTGCAGGGGCGGCGAGGGTTGAGGAGGCCGGCGGGGAGGAGGACGAGGATGGGGCGTCAGCATTGCGGCGTCGGGGAGGCGGAGTCGAGTAGATTCGGGCGAGGTCCAACAATGGCGAGCGGCGAGGCGACGGCGTCAAGGGCAGGCGTAGGGTCGGGCGCGCCGTGCGGGAGGAGACGGAGAGGCGGGCGTCGATGAGGTGGCGAGGGGCGACGGCGAGGTGGTCGGGGCTCGCTGCCCCGATCTCGATCCAGACGGGATCGGGTGAGGGAGGAG
>NC_057794.1:450998489-451001462 GCF_018294505.1 Triticum aestivum
TGGGGAACGAGGAGGAGTGGGGGTCATGCGGGTGTGGTGGTGGATCGGGCTAGGGTTCGAGGAGGCGTGGGGGGGGGGTTAAGCGGGGAGAGGTGGGCCGGCCGGGATGGGCTGGCCGACTGGGCTGGGGGGGTCTAGGCCCAGGGGCAGTGGGCCTTTTCACACATTTTTTTCTGGTTTTCTTTTAAAACTTCTCTGCTTTCTTTTATTTTCAGAAAGCAAAACAATTTTATAATTTATAAAACTTACACTTAGCATAAGAGTATAACTTAGGCTACTGCCACATTAAGCTTAACATTATAATACATTAGCTTAGCATTTTTTAACTTAAAAGCATTTAATTTAAATGCTTTAGCCATTGTTTTAACTAGTTTAGGGCACTTAGACATTTTGGAAAAAAGTTAGTTCACTGCCAATATTATCAAAAGAATAATTGCCACATGATGAACATTTTAGATTTCATGTCTGACAAATATGAATTTTTGACTTTAGATTGGATTTGAATTTGAATTGTGATTTGGATTAAGTGAAGATTAGCAACAGTAACATGATGACATGGCACCATTAACAGGAGATTACTGTAGCATGACACTGGGGGTGTTACAGGGCCTTAGTGGGAGAGAGGAGGAAGCGGCCTAGGTGGGGTGCCCCCCAAGCCCAATCCGAATTGGGGTGGGGGCCTCCCCCCTTTCCTTCTCCCTCTCTTCCCCTTCCTTCTCTCCTACTCCAACACGGGAAAGGGGGAATCCTACTCCCACCGGGAGTAGGACTCCCCCCTTTGGGCACGCCATAGAGGGCCAGCCCTTCCCCTCCTCCACTCCTTTATATACGGGGGAAGGGGGCACCCCACAGACACACAAGTTGATTGTTTAGCCGTGTGTGGTGCCCCCCTCCACAGATTTCCACCTCAGTCATATCGTTGTAGTGCTTAGGCGAAGCCGTGCATCGGTAACTTCATCATCACCGTCATCACGCATCGTGTTGATGAAGCTCTCCCTCGACACTCAGTTGGATCTAGAGTTCGTGGGACGTCACCGAGCTGAACGTGTGCAGATCGCGGAGGTGCCGTACCTTCGGTGCTAGGATCGGTCGGGTCGTGAAGACGTACGACTACATCAACCATGTTGTCATAACGCTTCCTCTTACGGTCTACGAGGGTACGTGGACAACACTCTTCCCCTCTCGTTGCTATGCATCACCTAGATGGATCTTGCGTGTGCGTAGGATTTTTTTTGAAATTACTGTGTTCCCCAACAGTGGCATCCGAGCCAGGTCTATGCGTAGATGTTATATGCACGAGTAAAACACAAAGGAGTTATGGGCATGGGTATATACATATTGCTTGCCGTCACTAGTTGATTCTTGATTCAATGGTATTGTTGGCTGAAGCGGCTCAGATCGACATTATGCATACGCTTACGCGAGACTAGTTCTACTGACGTGCTTCACACACAGGTGGCTAGTGGGTGTCAGTTTCTCCAACTTTAGTTGAATCGGATTCAATGAACATGGTTCTTTCTGAAGATCAAAAAGCAATCACTATGCCGCGTTGTGGTTTTTGATCGTAGGTAAGAACGGTTCTTGCTCAGCCCGTAGCAGCCACGTAAAACTTGCAACAACAAAGTAGAGGACATCTAACTTGTTTTTGCATGGCATGTTGTGATGTGATATGGTCAATACATGATGCTAAATTTTATTGTATGAGATGTTCATGTTTTGTAACAGAGTTATCGGCAACTAGCAGGAGCCATATGGTTGTCGCTTTATTGTATGAAATGCAATCGCCATGTAATTGCTTTACTTTATCACTAAGCGGTAGTGATAGTCGTAGAAGCAATAGTTGGCGAGACGACAATGTTGCTTCGATGGATATCAAGGTGTCAAGCCGGTGACAATGGTGATCATGACGGTGCTTTGGAGATGGAGATCAAAGGCACAAGATGATGATGGCCATATCATACCACTTATATTTGATTGCATGTGATGTTTATCCTTTATGCATCTTATTTTGCTTAGTTCAGCGGTGGCATTATAAGATGATCTCTCACTAAATTTCAAGGTATAAGTGTTATCCATGAGTATGCACCGTTGCTACAGTTCGTCGTGCCGAGACACCA
The DNA here is from genome assembly GCF_018294505.1 of Triticum aestivum. Lineage (NCBI taxonomy): Eukaryota > Viridiplantae > Streptophyta > Magnoliopsida > Poales > Poaceae > Triticum > Triticum aestivum. Next base: position 451,000,607 of record NC_057794.1, read on the forward strand.
CGTGATGATCGGGTGTGATAAGCTCTATGTTCACATACAACGGGTGCAAGCTAGTTTTGCACACGCGGAATACTCAGGTTAAACTTGACGAGCCTAGCATATGCAGATATGGCCTCGGAACACTGAGACCGAAAGGTCGAGCGTGAATCATATAGTAGATATGATCAACATAGTGATGTTCACCATTGAAAACTACTCCATCCCACGTGATGATCGGACATGGTTTAGTTGATATGGATCACGTGATCACTTAGATGATTAGAGGGATGTCTATCTAAGTGGGAGTTCTTAAGTAATATGATTAATTGAACTTTAATTTATCATGAACTTAGTACCCGGTAGTATTTTGCATGTCTATGTTGTTGTAGATAGATGGCCCGTGTTGTTGTTCCGTTGAATTTTAATGCATTCCTAGAGAAAGCTAAGTTGAAAGATGATGGTATTAATTACACGGACTGGGTCCATGTGACGCCCGGGTAATTAAGCTACAGTGATCCTCTGCTAATGGTGCCACGTCACCTTGTTTATAGTTGTTAATCTCGAGTTAGTTCGAAACCGATTCAAATTCAAATTCAAAAATATGCAAACAATAAAAGTTTTCAAATATTAAAACTAAAATGATCGGAGTGAACCAAATATTGCATAGATAATAATGGTGGGGAAACCAACATTTCTTATAATATTTAATTTCACTAAAATAACCAAAGCTTAGGGCAAAACAATTACTTTAATGCCTTTTATAAAGATATAGTAATATAACTAAATTAATAGTGTGCCAAAATAATTATGGCAGAGGCCTAATTAGTAATACTAATTTAGGTGCTAACTTGGTATTTTATAAAAAGAAATTAATAGA
>NC_057794.1:451002177-451009305 GCF_018294505.1 Triticum aestivum
CGTCCTGTGCCCGCCATGCGCAGCCCGTGCGCTGGCCGCGCCGCGGCTGGCCTCTGCCGTGGCCGGCGTCGCCGCCCCCTGGTGGCCTCGGGCGCCCACGCCTGCACCCGTTTCGCCCGTCCCGCTAAGGCCCTCTGGGCCACTGACATTAGGGACCCACGCCCCTGTTAAAAAGGAAAAAAAAAGATTTAATAAAATAAATAAATAAATAAATAAAATAATTAAAATATAAATTAATTAATTAAAGAATTAATTAACTTAATTAAACCTGGTTAGACTAATTAATCATTTAATTAACCTGACTAATCTACTAATTAGATTAATTAATTTAGTTAGTTAGTTATTAGTCAATGACATGCGGGACCCACCGTCAGGTTGACCAAGTCAACCCTGTTGACTGCTGACGTCAGCATGACATCATGCTGACGTCATGAATTCATTTTTCGAATTAATTAATTAATTAATTAAAAATCAGAAAATGATTTAAATCTTTAGAAAATCATATCTTTTAATCCGTAACTCGGATGAAAATACTTTCTATATGAAAGTTGCTCAGAACGACGAGACGAACCCGGATACGCAGCCCGTTCGTCCACCACACACCCCTAACATATCAAACACGCAACTTTCCCCCCTCGGGTTCATCTGTCCGAAAACGCGAAACACTGGGAATACTTTCTCGGATGTTTCCCCCCTTCGTCGGTACCACCTCATACCACGTTAGGGCACACCTAGCACCGCTCATTGTCACGTCACGCATCGTCGTGTTTATGTTTGCATTGTATTCATTGTTTCTTCCCCCCTCTTATCTCCGGTAGACTACGAGACCGACGCTGCTGCTGCCCAGTTCGACTACGGAGTTGACGACCCCTCTCTCTTGCCAGAGCAACCAGGCAAGCCCCCCCCTTGATCACCAGATATCGCCTACTCTTCTCTATACTGCTTGCATTAGAGTAGTGTAGCATGTTACTGCTTTCCGTTAATCCTATTCTGATGCATAGCCTGTCATTGCTGCTACAGTCATTGATACCTTACCCGCAATCCTAAATGCTTAGTATAGGATGCTAGTGTTCCATCAGTGGCCCTACACTCTTGTCAGTCTGCCCTGCTATACTATCGGGCCGTGATCACTTGGGAGGTGATCACGGGTATATACTATACTTACATACATACTATACAGATGGTGACTAAAGTCGGGTCAGCTCATTAAGTACCCGCAAGTGTTTCTGACGAGGGGGCTGAAAGGACAGGTGGCTCCATCCAGGTAGAGGTGGGCCTGAGTTCCCGACGGCCCCCGACTGTTACTTTGTGGCGGAGCGACAGGGCAGGTTGAGACCACCTAGGAGACAGGTGGGCCTGGCCCTGTTCGGCGTTCGCGGATACTTAACACGCTTAACGAGATCTTGGTATTTGATCTGAGTCTGGCTACGAGCCTATACGCACTAACCATCTACGTGGGAGTAGTTATGGGTATCCCGGCGTCGTGGTATCAGCCGAAGCACTTCAGACGTCAGCGACGGAGCGGCGCGCGCCGGATTGGACTGGAACGCCTACTAGGCTAGGTCTGCTTCCGGCCGCCCTCGCAACGTGCAGGTGTGCTCAGGGCGATGGGCCCAGACCCCTGCGCGCTTAGGTTTAGACCGGCGTGCTGGCCTCTCTGTTGTGCCTAGGTGGGGCTGCGACGTGTTGATCTTCCGAGGCCGGGCATGACCCAGGAAAGTGTGTCCGGCCAAATGGGATCGAGCGTGTTGGGCTATGTGGTGCACCCCTGCAGGGAAGTTAATCTATTCGAATAGCCGTGATCTTCGGTAACAGGACGACTTGGAGTTGTACCTTGACCTTATGACAACTAGAACCGGATACTTAATAAAACACACCCTTCCAAGTTCCACAGACAACCCGGTGATCGCTTTTCCGTAGGGCGATGAGGAGAGGATCGCCGGGTAGGATTATGCTATGCGATGCTACGTGGAGATGCTACTTGAGATGCTGCTTGGATATGCTACTTGAAGATGCTACTTGGAGGACTTCAATCTACTCTCTCCTACATGCTGCAAGACGGAGGCTGCCAGAAGCGTAGTCTTCGACAGGATTAGCTATCCCCCTTTTATTCTGGCATTCTGCAGTTCAGTCCACTGATATGGCCTCCTTACACATATACCCATGCATATGTAGTTTAGTTCCTTGCTTGCGAGTACTTTGGATGAGTACTCACGGTTGCTTTCTCCCCCCTTTTTCCCCCTTTCCTTTCTTTCTGGTTGTTGCAACCAGATGCTGGAGTCCAGGAGCCAGACGCCACCGTCGACGACGACCCCTACTACACTGGAGGTGCCTACTACTACGTGCTGCCAGCCGACGACGACCTGGAGTAGTTAGGAGGATCCCAGGCAGGAGGCCTGCGCCTCTTTCGATCTGTATCCCAGTTTGTGCTAGCCATCTTATGGCAACTTGTTTAACTTATGTCTGTACTCAGATATTGTTGCTTCCGCTGACTCGTCTATGATCGAGCACTTGTATTCGAGCCCTCGAGGCCCCTGGCTTGTATTATGATGCTTGTATGACTTATTTTTATTTGTATAGTTGTGTTGTGATATCTTCCCGTGAGTCCCTGATCTTGATCGTACACATTTGCGTGCATGATTAGTGTACGATTGAATCGGGGGCGTCACAAGTTGGTATCAGAGCCGACTGCCTGTAGGAATCCCCCATCCACACTCCTTGGCCGAAGTCGAGTCTAGGCATTGCAAAAACTTTTACTAGCTTGGCTGTGTGCCTTACGGGCCCACGTCGCCATTTGGTGGTATTAGGATCTTTTACTCCTCGACCTTTACTCTGGGACTCTGAGCTCTCTTCTATTCGGGTTAAAGGATTTCGCTAAAAACAAAACTAACTTTAGGTTCTCGCAAGTACTTTCTCCCGGAGAGCCACTTGTTACCGATGACCGCCTGCTGCACCAGAAGATTCCGAAGATACTCTACGATGTGCTCTCGAGACTATGTGCCATCGCTTTTGCAATTCACTTCCATCGATAAATCCCTCTGGATAACTACTTACACCTATCGTTCATATTGTCATCCCCATTTGCTCTTGTTATTACAAGATGTCCTGAAATACTCTTCGATATTCCGAGAATTCTTTACGCTTACTACCCTGCAGTTCCTTGCTGCATGAATACCCCTACGGATAATTACTCGCGCTTGCCGAGTATCCGCTCATCCCCAGTTGTTCTTGTGTTTCACAAAAGTCTTCAAAATAATATTCGATCTTCCGAAAACCCTCTGGAGCCTTTGGCTCTTGAAATTCTTGCTTGCTTGCATTATGGTTAATCCCATAAGTCTCGTAGTCTTAATGACATTCCTTGTCATTATCATTTTGAGTCTGTTGACTCAATATGTTTGCGAATACCCGCAAACATCATTGATCCTTATAAATTACCTTTCCGGCTGAGTTTCCATTCTTTTAGCGGGAATTGGTTCTCGACCAATCCAATTGTCATTGATTGTACCCTAAGGCTATTCAATTTATCCATCCCTAATGAGAGCATTGCTTTTGATCCCTTGATTTGGAAATCATAATTCCTTTGCATTTGACAATTGAGTTAGTCAGTTGTTTCTATAATCTGATCTCCTTGCATTCTTCTTCCTCTAGTTGAGTACCGATGCTCACGTCAGATCCCTTGTGGACCATCAGGCCCATTGTTGGATTTTATCCGTCAGCATCCTCCATATTCAATAACCTTGTGAGCCTTCCCTTGGATACATAATGCCCTTGGTAATTGTATCATCTACTTTCTCAACCTTGCTCTACTTTCGAGCTTGTGTTATTTACTCCTGAAGTTTGTGGTATATGTTCCTAGGAGGCCCTGATGGGTTGGACATATGCTTTTCTTTAAACTGTGTGAACCCGGAAACCACTACCGGTCATACTCTACTAGTGTTATGTCAGTTAAAATTTCAACACACAATTTCGTTGAAGGCGAGAAGTGAATGAAAGGTTATGCATTAAAGAAGTGGGAGTCGACCTTGAACTTTGTGTTCATGCCCATGGACCCGATGTACATCTTCTCATCGAAGCTTCTTTTAAAATTAATTATTCCCTTGATATAAGTTCATCTTATATCTGGGGTATGGCCTTTTACAATCGTGGTTCCGACCATGTTCTCTTTTAAATACCATTTCTCGTGCAAGATTAAGCACTTGTCTTCTGTAGAGCAATACCCCCAGTCCAACCCTTACTCTGATCTACCATCGAGTATTACACTCTGGTATCTCGAAAATATCATGGAACTGCATAACTTTTTATGGGTTCTTCGTCAACTGTTATTTCTCACCGATTCCAATTTTCCTAGGTTCTGGGTTGTCGTCAACCGAGAACACCGATATGTGAACCGAGTCTGCACTATGGTTCAACAACTTTTGATAATCTTCTTTATGTACGAGTTTGTACCCGATCGCGTCATTTCTAGCCTGTTCGGCTACATCCTTACCATGCTAATTTTAATTGTGCTACTTGGTCCTTTCCGGAGCACAAATTTCGACGATGAGCTAATCTTGCATCGATCTTCCTCGTCATATCGTTTCACCTTGAACATCAAACTTGATTACGAGTTTGTGTCGTACCCTTGGTTCCAATAACCTTTCGCTTCACCATTCATTTGACTTGGTGTCGTCGCTGATTGATTACGTCTTCCTAAAATCTCTCGACAAATGTGCCGTGATCATCATCAACCTTTATGAGCTCTTCCAGGATATCAATCGAATTCATGATGAGAAATACCATCCTTGCCCACGATGATTTGTCTTATCATCGGCCACTTTATTGCCTTACCTCCAACACAAACATGATCGTGCTTTGTATTATACCTTGAGTTCCTTGCTACCCAGCATTTGATCTTCCTTACCTCGGAAGTATTACCATCTCTTTTTGTCAAGAATGTGGTGGGAATTTCACCACCTCTTAAGGATTCTTGATATCAAAATGCTTATTGCCATCTTCGTTCATTTCTTGGTCCCTGTGTTAATTCCAGCAAGTGAACGGTGTTGTTTGGATTCTTTCCTTCTAGCAACCCTATTTCTTTGAAGTTAATGGTCGAAGGTTCATTCTTAGGCTATTGATTATTGAATCACCATTCTGACATTGGGCGTGCAACCCAACCCATATTTCGGGCGCACCTTTCAACCAATGTTTAATTGGGTATGTTCTCCTTGAGTATACCTCTTTATATTATCTGATCTGACAAATGTTATTTCCTTGTTCACATAATTGTGGAAATCCATCTTTTGAAAATCTCAATGGATTGTCGCTGAGTCCATCAGCCACCTCCTTGTCCTCTCCTTGGGTTAATGATGGACTCTTGTTAACAGAAATCGCTTCATAGTTCATTTCCCCGAGAATCTTACCATGTCATCTCGTCGATTTGTGTTGCGCCTTTTCTTCTCGGACATCCTGAGTCTCAGGTATCCTGACACCAATCGGATCCGAATCCCGGTCAGCTAAGATGGTTGGGACAACGTTCAGAGAGTTATGATGTTGATCCTTGATGACCCGGTAGCATGATGTCATGCCTAGCACCCCCCCCCCCGGCTGGAGGATCTATCATTATAGATTCCTTTTCAGCAAGGTTATCCATTCATCCATGAGGAAATTGTAAGACTTATTCTACCAGTTATTCCTGATGGATCCTTTGTGTTTCCAAAGTTTGATCTTCACCTGAAGACCATGTCAATGCTACCTCGAAGCATGTCAATGGTGCTCCGATTCTCAACAAGAACATTTGAAGCCCAATGCTAAATGTTACTTGCTCAATTACCCCAAACACCGTTGCATCGGTAATGTCATGAAATTTCTCTCCCCTTTCCTAAGGAGTTTTCTACATTATATCCTGCCAAGGATATCATGCTCTGCTTGTCCTTGGGAAGGATATACCCCTGGAATATGTGTTTCAACACATTTTCCTTTCCATTGTTCTGTTTAACCTGGTAATCACCTTTCCTTTCCTTTGGTTTGCTTAACCCTTCTTGTGATCTATATTATATAAGCAGTAGTAATCTTCTGCTTATGTAAAACACGTTAGTGTACAACCGTGCCAGTAAGACCCTGTTCCTATTGTGGATGACATTTCGGTAGCCACCGACGGACGGGAACTTTGCCTATTGGCCCACCTCGTTCAACGAGCAGGAAAATGGTTCTCTTCGTCCCTCGCCCTTGGTATCGAGGTTGTTGCCGACATAACTGACAGGCTACCCTCTGACACGCCTTACTATCATGACCGTGCAAGATGTCGGCCCCCTTCCTACTTTCAACCACATGGTGGGCCCATAACCCACAGTTCCACAGGATCGAAACCTGACTCTCCTGCACACCCCAGTTCCAAAATTATTCCTCCCGCGTGGACTCGTAAGTAATTCATGAGCCACCTTTCCGATGAGATCATTAATTCTGGCATCGGACACAATACTTATTCCTGTTGCTCTGAACCCCATTCACACTCTGTTTCAGGCAATGAACGATTGCCTATCCGCTTGAAACTTCTTATTGCACCGTCTTACTTTGCTCTCGATGTGTTTCATTTGTTCAACTCGAGAGATACTCATATGTTCATACTTGGGAAACCCCTGGAAGATTTTCCCTTGTAACATCCTATCGTTGTAGAGCTGCCCCTTACCTATTCGTAAGTACGATGGAGATCCCGAAGAAAGGATGACAAATTGATCATGGTGACTTGAAGCAGTGAAATGAAGACATCAACGAAAGGGGTCAACCTCTTCGAAAGGGAAGCCAAGACCGAGAAGACTCGTTAGGTTTTTCGCTACCAACACCTTCGCCCCTTACTCCACCGCTTAAATCTCGGGACGAGATTTCTTGTAGTGGAGGAGAATTGTGACGCCCGGGTAATTAAGCTACAGTGATCCTCTGCTAATGGTGCCACGTCACCTCGTTTATAGTTGTTAATCTCGAGTTAGTTCGAAACCGATTCAAATTCAAATTCAAAAATATGCAAACAATAAAAGTTTTCAAATATTAAAACTAAAATGATCGGAGTGAACCAAATATTGCATAGATAATAATGGTGGGGAAACCAACATTTCTTATAATATTTAATTTCACTAAAATAACCAAAGCTTAGGG